>NW_020439007.1:578089-580760 GCF_000699045.2 Agrilus planipennis | reverse complement strand
CAAACAATTTCATGATAACTATCTCACTTTTTCTTATATTTATCTTAATTTAATACAAAATAACACAGAACGTTTTCATTTATCTAACAATATGGTAATACAACAGGTCAGTACTTAAAATGCACCAACAGGGTGTACAAGTAATGACCTGGGTGCATTATATATATTGGAGAGACGTTTCAATATATTATTGCGTTCTCTCTCCTGAACACCCTGTATAATTGTACTGATCACAACTCTAAATTTTAAGTAATATTTACATGCAATTTTGGCACAAACCGCAATAAATGCTATTGTACCGTTAATTAATAAGTATTAATACTAATAAGATGATCAAAAATATGACCAACCAAAAAACCTGGTCACTGGTACAAAAAACTTACAAATTAAAGTGCATAACAAGCGTATAAAAAAATATATAATAAAAAAATAACAAATATGAAAAATAAAGGTCACTTATACATAAATAGGAACATTAAATAAGAATGTAAACATAAAAATGTTATAAAGATTCTTTTTGATTTCTTATACAATTCGTCGTGTTCGTTTGTAAGGCTGTTCAATGGAGTCGTCAAGTGTTCTTTTACATGGCTGTTCAATGGAGCCATCAAGTTCTTGGTCTGATATTAGAGCTACCACTTTTTCTTTCATTTCCACATCCTACAAAAACCAATTATTAATTTGTAAGAGCAAAAATTGCTTCTTTCAATAACATACGACAATTTTACTGGAATAATACTTTCTTGTGGACTACTTTAAATTTCTCATTTCACACATTTCGTAGAGCCCTTTAAATAAATAAAAATTTAGTACTTACATTGTGAAGCCAGGAATGTTTTTCAATTTGCTCTGCATCCGCCCTACTGTTCGGACTTACAGTTAACATCTTTTCTAAGATAGATTTCCCATCATTTGAAATAGTTTCCCATATTGGTCCGTTGGTAGAATACTTTCCACGAATGATTAAGTTACGTAACATTTGCAAGTTGTCCGACTGTTCAGGCCTTAAGAAATAATAATGATAACAGAATAAATTATTTACTTGCATTAAAACAACTAAATATAAAGTATGGTGAATACGCTAACATGAAATTACGAAAGCGAAAGAATTTAAATGATATTAATGAAATTTGAATGAATTTTAAATTTATACGGTCATCTGCAGACAACTTCCATTATTCATTAATTATGGTATATTTCTCAATTTTCAATATTAAGGAAAAGGAGAAATAGAATGGCTTGGAGACATGAAGAACTAGTTAGAGACATATTAGAAGCAGAAACAGGAGTGAAGGAGGGCAGACGAAAGCCTTGATTAGATTACTGTTCACGATTAGTTAAGAATGTGGGATGTTTTAGTTTTTTGAAGATTGACTAAGAATATGAAGATGTGGAAGTGCCTGTCCAACCAATCTTCCAACTGACACCTTACAATGATGTAAGTATTATTTTCATAATTTCTTATATATAAATTTAAATATCACAAAAGGAGAACTTCTTTTTACAAACGACTTACACAAAAGGTAATTTCGTTGAGAGCATATAGTATAATATTACTCCTGTACTCCAAATATCAACTTTTTTGGTATATGGTATACCGCGGTATTGGTACACCCACACTTCGGGAGCCACAAAATGTGGCGTGCCACAAGCAGTTAAAAGCAGCGTATCATTTTCTGTCACTTTGCTGAGTCCGAAGTCTGACACTTTTACAACAGTTTCCACATTATCTGAATTTAGCAATATATTTGCAGGCTACAAGACAAAATTCATGAATAAAAATTGGTACATAAGTATATACCATTTTACTTTTAAATCTCTATGAGTAATTTCATTATCGTGTAAATATTTTACAGCCCTTATAATTTGATAGAAAATTAGTTTGGCTTCCTTTTCCGACATACAATCCCTCCTTAGAATCCTGTCATGGAGTGTTCCCCCATCCATGTATTCGAGAACAATAAAAAAAGCCTCGTCATTTTCAAAAAATTCCATCATTGACACAATATTAGGCTGCGTAAGAAAAAACTTAAAAGAACACGCTAGAAACGATAAAATTGAATAACTTACATGAGATAACGAACTTAAAATTTTGATCTCATTTTTAATTTTACGAGTGTCATTTTTATTACTTGAAACTTTGCCCTTTACAAGTTTTTTTATTGCACGAGGCCGACACCCTCTCTGTAAAACAATTACATGAAAATTTTAAACAGTGAAACTGTGTTACCTCCAACAGAAAAAATATAGCTTTTCACTGTAGTGTATGTATTATGTATTTTCATATACCTGGTATAAATATATAAATGAATATAAAGCACTTAACAGGATCTATTGAAGTGATTTTAAATACGATTACATCTTTTGTAAAAAATAATTATAAGGGAACAATGCCTTAGAAAAATTAAACCAATTAATACAATTGTTTAAAAAAATATTAATAAGTATACATGAAGCTACTTACTTTTAAGAATGCCAGATTTACTTTACCAAAAGCCCCGTGGCCCAAAGTTTCTAAAATCACAAATTTCTTAAGCACTTCGTCAGGCACATCTTTTTGTTGAATCATTTGTTTGAACAAAAAAACTGCAACATAAAACACATTCAGGGTGGGCTATAAGTGCATGAATCTTTTTATTAAATTTTATATAATTATAAATCAAATATTAGA
>NW_020439007.1:561230-578074 GCF_000699045.2 Agrilus planipennis | reverse complement strand
GAAAGGCATAGCCTATTGAAAATATATATGTAATTAAGGAAATATCGGTCAAGTTTTCTGAATTATAATAAATTGATTTCTACATACGTTACTAGACAGGTGATGTGTGCACTTACTAGTGTAGTTTTTCATGCCTACTGAAATCTTGTCCCCATCTTGGAGAATAACTTCCTTCTCTTTTCCAACAAGGATTCCATTTACCCATGTACCATTTCTACTTACATCGCGAATAACAGGGAAACGGTTGGCTTTTATATTTACTATAAAATGTAACATACTGATATAGCTAATTCTGCCTTTTGTAATAAATTTTTCTTGTGCACGCACAGTGCAATCTAAAGATCTCCCAAATGTAATTTCTTCATCATATAAATCTAAACAGAAATACGTATAGATATATACCAGAAATAAATAAAAATCTACTGTAATCTGCAGTAAAAGAAGAAGAAAAAATGTATATATTTTAACTCACCAACTTTTTGTAAACCTAATCTATTAGGAATAAGACAGCCCCATGGCACTTCTGCTGTTATACCTTGCGAAATTTTTTCTTCAGCTGAGCTAGTTGGTGTTAAAGTTGCAGGTAATTGTGACATTGTGTAATTTCTTTTAAAAAAGAAGAAAATACTAATAAAAATCTTGGAACACTAAGCGGCAAAATAAATCTAACCTACAAAAATATCAGTCCATCATCTACTACATAGATAGATAAGATTTATCATATCTTCTATGATCTTATTCTCAATGGTCTCACCAGGGTCTCACCTGCCAAATCATCTATGATCATGTAACCTTTAATTTAAAAGAAATATTAATTCACCAGTAGCGGGTCCTAGAAAATACAATGGGATGTTGTACGAGTTTACAATTAAACAAACAATTTCATCTCTTGAGCGTTTATTACATTTATTGTGGACAATGTAACAGAAACAACCGAAAATTCTTTTATTGCAACTAATTTCTGTAATTTCTTTTTATTTACAGTTTCAGAAACGTAATTTTCAAAAAATTTCACGATAAGATGTTTATCATTTTTTATCAATAAAAGCGTTATGTGATTAACAGTAGTTGATTTGTTTGTACGTCTGACGGTACTTTAGAAATAATCGCACATTTTTAAAATTCATACAACCACCCTAGTTGATGTTTCATCCCTCTTTCACTAGCTAATGGTTGTACGCATGTGAAATGGCGAGGGTAAAGTGAGTTTACTGTGATTGAGATAGGAGATTTACAAATAATGTTCTGTTATTAAACCCTTTCAATATAAAAACATTCTTCACAACATGGTAAGCGATTTTTTACATTCTTGTTTAATGTAAGCATGCAATCAATATCGTCTATAACCGTTTCAATAGCAATTAAGGTAATCGGTAATTTTTACTGTCATTGTATTTTTATATGTTTTGTATTATATTAGAAGCATTCAGCTAATCCTTAATAATTATTAATTTAACGTCAGTGGTCATACCAAGAATAAAACAATCTAAAATATATTTCAGTTGTCAACAATTCATTATAATTTAAAATCAGAACTATAGGGCGGTTGTTCTGTTAGCATTTGCGAAATAACAAGTACATTTTTTGTGGTATTTTCTAGTATTTGGTGGATTCAGTATGAATTTCTCTCCATTCGGTGGTCATTTTCCAATACATCAATTCGCGGCCAAATTCAACCATGATAGCGTTTCACTGTGTTCCCAAGACAGTTCAGGTACCCAGAGGTACACTGCCAATGGTATCCCGTCTTTCACCCAACACCATCCTCCCCAAAACCACCAGAATCTACTCAACTCATCTAAATTCCCAGGAAGCAACTATGACAGGCAAAACTCGTCTTATTCAAATCATTCCAATGTCAGACCAGAAAAAAGACAAATGTTCGATCAGCAGGAACTCGCCCAGGAACTGTGTGCTGCTATGTTACAACAGTCACAATCCATTGCATCTCAACAACAAGAAAAAGATCAGGCAAATTCAGAAAAGGTATGTGCACCAACCATACTATCCCCTTTTGCCAAAATTCCAAAATTTTGTTTATGTAGGTAAAGCAAGACAATCAACAAGATCTCCTTCGGACGTCTCATTCGCACCATCAGCAACAACAACAAGCTCGCCAATCCCAGATTCTTCAACAACAATCGCAATCTTTACATCAGCAACAACAGCCCCAGCAACCGTCTATGTCCCCATGGCAACCACTGGTTTCCACAGGTTCATCTGTTGCCGATTACTTGTCCCATTTGCCTGCCACAGCTACATTACCCATCAGCCTCCATCATTTTCTCAAATATTCTGCGGAAACAATGAAGAAAGACTGCCTTCAACAGCCTAACAGTCAAAATCCTGACGCCACAGCTCTACTGAGTCAAGTGAACAATTGTATTTCATCTACCTCGTCGAATTCTGCCAATAATAGCAATAGAAGTGGCCTAGGGACGTTTACAAATAACGTCAACGCCTTACCAACGATAAACTCCTCCCAATTGACGACCACCGTCACTCCACCCAAAAAGAAAAAGAAAAGAAAACCGGAAAAGGAGAAACGTACACGCCCCAAACCGGGTGAGATACGGCTAACGACCGCCCTCGACGGTTCCACTTTGTTCTGTTGCCCTGAATGTCACATGGCTTATCCGGAAAAGGAGTTGCTCGAACAACATCTTGTCGGCCACACCCTCGAAAGGCGGTTCGTTTGTGATATATGTGGGGCTGGGCTGAAACGCAAAGACCACCTTACAAGACACAAACAGTCGCACAACCCAGAACGTCCGTATGTTTGTACGGTCTGTTTGAAGGCGTTCAAGAGGAAGGAGCAATTAACGTTGCACTTTGTTATCCATTCAGGTGAGAAAAGACATGTGTGTACCGAGTGTGGTAAAGGGTTTTATAGGAAAGATCATTTGAGAAAGCACACGCGTTCACATATCGCGAGGAGGGTTAAGGCGGAACTTTCGCAGCAAGGTATTGGCAATGTTGCTACAACCGGAAGTCTAGCATTGCATTCTAATGCGGTCACTTCCGGTATTTCCGCATCGCACAGTATTATAGCGTGAAAGTATTTTTATTGTGGCGGACTACGGTAACAATATGATCCTTACTTTTTTTTATTGCGACGACGCTGAACTAGTGCAAAAGAATCATTCGTTTGTTAGGTATTTTTTGTTTTTACGTGAAACTAACAGAAGCTGAGAGGCGGGAAGAATAGTTTTTGAGTTTTTGTAAAATTTGAAGCAATATACATATATATAGTTGTAAAAAGGTCACTATTACGTATTACAGTTGAAAACAAAGCAATAAAACATTAAAAATGAAACGTATGGTTCGGATGGTCCATGTTTTTAGTTTAACTTACTCAAGTTTTTTGAGAACTACGTTTATAAAAAAAAAAAACAAACAAACAACAGTTTACTTGCGAGTTTATTTTGTTTTGTTTTGTTTTTTTTTTTTTGGGAAAGTGACCAGTGATATATGTAGTTTTTATGAAGAATACGATTTTATCAACATATTAAAATTATATTATGTTATGTTATAAATAGTCAGAATCAGAAATTAAGTTTTTTTTAATTGTTTACCTATTTTATTAGTATTATTATTATTATTATTGATATCCTTATTTTATTTAGTGTTGTTATTATTATAATGACGATAAATTATGTTTGTTTATTCTGAATGTTACCTCTGTCTAGTCACCAATTTGTTTATTTATTTATTTTAAATTGATGCATACGTTTACAATCTTGTAATATCCTTGTAAGTAAACAGTATACATACATAGTATATACATATATTAATAAAATCAGTACAAACAAGTAATTAATATTAGAATACGTTTATATTTGTACAATATGATGGTGATGGTGAGCTCATTGAAGAATTTTCATTTATATTTTTCGAATGGAGATAGGAAAAATGAAAGGAAAAGGAATATTTTTCTGATTGTAAGATTAAGTACCTATACACAGTTATTATTCTTGCTTTTTGGTATCCTCCTTATATTATTCGTATGCTTACATATAGAGCTTCCTATATATGATTAAGAATTTGCTTGTGTATTGTGATATAATTTTTGAAATAAAGAATTTCAAAATTTTAATATTTGTACGTTTAACGTGCGGCACTGTTCACTGCCCCACCCATGCGTTCTTGTCACGCCTACTACCACTCGGTCTGTTACATTTTATTTACACTACTACGTTAGTTTTGTTCTGCGGTACTGTTTGCTGCGCCACCCATATGTTCTTACCACGCCTACAATTTCACCACCTTTTTTACAATATTGGTTCTATTGTCAAAACGTTTTAGTTTTAATTATATGTACATTTAACTGTTTATCTACATTTAACGTACGACACTGTTTGCTGCCCCACCCATATACTTTTGTCACGCTCAAAATGCCCCGCCTATTATCATTTGTTTACGTAACTGCGTTATTATATTTTGTTCTACATCTAACGTGCGGCGCTATTGTTGCACCGCCCATACGCTCTTTCCACGCCTACTTCTTTTCCGCCTCTTATCCTATGTTTATAACAATATTACGCCACCTATTATTGATAGATATGACTTTTTTGTAGTAATTATACATTTACTAATTATTGTTTTAGGTGTATAAACAATTGATTTTGTTAAATTGTTTTCCTTTGTTTTGAATTTAGTTGGTGCATTTATTTCGGTGCATACTGTACATCCGAGGTCATTAAAATGCTACATATGAAACAGTGCGCATGTTCAGTGTTCGCTCACGGACTTACAGTTCGCGGGTTCTTTACTTCAACTTTACATAGCTTAACATGCATTTAGTGATTATTTTGTTACATCGCTGCTAGAATGCTTGACGGTTAAAACAAAAGTAGTATTGGTTAACAAACCAGTTAGCTACATACAAAAACGTGTCTAACAATAAGTTATAATCCGAGTTTGCGTGAATTTTTAACGTGAAGAGGGCCGTGGTTCAGGTTATGTGTCTTACTGGTTTCGGTTTTTGTGGAAAAGTGTAAATATTTTTGTTCGACAAAATGACCATTCAAAAGGAAATTGGCGTCGGAGACTTCGTTCTCTTGGACAAAATTGACTTGGACAGTTTTATGAAAAACTTGGAATTAAGGTTAGTTGGACTTTATTTTTAAATTGATGTTGTGGCCCTTATAAGGGGCGTGACAGACGTTACTTTTTTTAAGATATAATAACCCCCGGGAGGTAAAGTCATGTTTCACGAAATTATAGATACATTTTCTATAAATATAGTCTGTTGCTTCTGTTAGTAATTTGATTCAAATTTTACTTTCTTTTTTTGGCTTATTCAGGCACATGCCAATTTACAAATATACATTTATCGTGGGAGTCTCTTAAGTTCTTGAAGTTTACTTTGAAACAATTATAATTGTACTTGTGTGCGTCGTATTTACAAGAGGGTATATTGTCAATTTAAATCAAATCATATTTTCTGGTCAGAGTCAGGGTTCAATACATATTTAACCGGCTAAATTCCAATAGTTATTTTTTAAAAAAAAATTGAAATCATTAAAGATGATTCANATTTTACTATTTTATTTTATTTATTCAATAATATAATTTTTATTTTCAGATTTAAACATGGTAAAATCTATACGTATATCGGCGAAGTATGCGTTTCTGTCAATCCTTATAGAACAATGAACATATACGATAGCAATTATGTTAACCAATACAAAGGTATGCGACATTTTTGTTTAATTATTTAGTCACTTATGTATATTTTTTTTTAAAACATTTCTCTTTTATTTCGTTAATTTTTCGTATTTTTTTATTTTTTTTATAGATATCATCTGTTATTTTTTATTTACGATTTAAATATTTTTTGTTTCTAACATTTTTTTAAAATTTTGTATTTTTTATTGTATTTTGTAATTTTAATATTTTTTCAAACACATTTACTAAGTTTATTGTTTGTCAAGGACGAGAGTTATTTGAAAATCCTCCCCACATATTTGCTATCGCTGATGCTGCTCATAAAGTGATGAAAAAACAGGGTCGGGATACGTGTATTGTAATTAGCGGTGAATCCGGCTCTGGAAAAACGGAAGCATCCAAAATAATAATGAAATACATTGCAGCTGTTACAAATATCGGTAAGTGCGTTTTTTTTATTATTATTTTTTCTCGTAATAGTTGGGGTGTACAAAAAAATGCTTAATAATATCGTAGAAGTACATATTATTATTGCTTCAATTTTTTTTCACTTTTAAAATGGCAGTAGTTAGATTTTTTTTAGTATTCGTAGATTAGACCGTAAAAAATGATTTTGAGTCAATTTGAATTGATTGGAAAATCCCTTTTTACTATTTGTTAGTCTGCAGTGTGTATCATCTGCTTAATTTTACAGTAATTACATTTTTATAGAATCATTTTATCATGTATTTATTTATGTATATCATTTTAATTTTCCCGCGAGTTTCATCGTTGCCATATTGTATTGTCAAACTTCAGAACACCTAACCTAAAATATTCTAAAAATTAAATAAAATAGGTACACAAAATTACTAAAAACTATTAAAGTCATCACTAATAGGTAGTAGCACTTTGGGCCAATGTTTTTTATAAGATTTATACTATATTTTGCTTCATTTTAAGCATTTTTCAAATTATTTTATTTAGGGTTAGGTATTTTGAAATTTGACAGTTGTGCATTGTTGCATTTTTAGCGGCATGTTTAAATTTTTTAGTTTGAATGACTATAAAATTAAAAAATTAGTGTGTAGAAAAAAATTGATTCTTTTCGCATTTTAATACAGGGTGTTAAGAGAAATTATTCAAGTGTTTGAAAAATGTTTTACAGGTGTCAGCCCTGATAAATATAGTGGTGAGTTTTACGTGAATGATTTTACCACCTTACTAATAAGTAAATGTTAATTACTAAAAACTAAGAAATCCATGTTTTTGCATGTTTGTGAAATTATTGTGATTTAATGTTTTTTTTATTTACTTTTTTATTGGTGGTGAGATTTTTTTCTAACATAGGTACACTTTTTTGTGGTTTTGTAATCAGGCAAACAAGGAAATTGAAAATTCATGCCCATTTTCATCGAATCAGTTTGATTAATTAAAGTAAATAAAAAAAAACTTTTCCACCACTGATTTCTTACGATAAATACTCAAGAAAGCTTCCTTATACTCATACAATATTATAAAGTATTATTAGGGATATAGATTGTTTACAGTGTTCTTAATATACCCTAATGGCGAGTTGATAACCGAACATAATGATACTCTATTTGGTACTACATGCAGTAATGGAGGCATCATCGTATGAAAATAATACGACGTGGTATAGGGAAATATCTTCAGCCATTTTTTATATAAAAAATAAAGTAATGTAAATCCAATAAATGCAATTTAAAGGCGTGTCTGAAAAAGCAACAAAATATGCTTCTAGGAACGATTTGCCTTACCTCTATGAACCAGGTATTTGTACTAATTTTCGTATACCACGTCGTGTTAGAATATCCCTATGTCCGGTTATCAACTCGCCACTAGTGTATATGTAAGAGCACTACCCAACGATTAAACAATGGAAATATTTTTGCGACTTTTGTTATTATTTATTCCTGAAGGTTGTGTTATAGGTACTTTATAAGCAAGGTATTGATTTCCAGATAAAGTAATGGGCGTCTAAATATTGTCTACTTTTTTCAATTGAATTTAAACGGGTTTAGCAGGTGTTAACTTTTGTCTAATTGTTCATAACATTAACCAAAGGCGGAAATACGATGCAATTGTTTCTTGTAATGTTATATTGTCTAACAAAACAAAAGACTGGCGATAGCATTTCAATGTCGAGATTTATTTTTTCAATTAAAGAATGTCTTTTCTGATAAAGGTCGTTTTTTTATTACGATAAAAGCCTGTGATAGATTTTGTATAGTAAGGTCGATGTTCTGTCTGGTATTTAGGCTTATTTCTAATACGTACGGAAAAAAAAATTGTTATATTTGTTACGTTTAAGTTTGTAAAATTGACAATCAATAAATAATTGTTATATACAGGTATGGCAGAACGTTCACCGAACATAGAAACCACACATTTGTTGTTGTAGTTTCAGTAGTTGTGGAAAAGAACAAGACCTTTCGAATAATACCCCATATAATACACGAACATTTTTTTTCCAATTTTACTATTTTATTTTATTTATTCAATGATATAATTCTTATTTTCAGATTTAAACATGGTAAAATCTATACGTATATCGGCGAAGTATGCGTTTCTGTCAATCCTTATAGAACAATGAACATATACGATAGCAATTATGTTAACCAATACAAAGGTATGCGACATTTTTGTTTAATTATTTAGTCACTTATGTATATTTTTTTTTAAAACATTTCTCTTTTATTTCGTTAATTTTTCGTATTTTTTTATTTTTTTTATAGATATCATCGTCACAATCCATTGCATCTCAACAACAAGAAAAAGATCAGGCAAATTCAGAAAAGGTATGTGCACCAACCATACTATCCCCTTTTGCCAAAATTCCAAAATTTTGTTTATGTAGGTAAAGCAAGACAATCAACAAGATCTCCTTCGGACGTCTCATTCGCACCATCAGCAACAACAACAAGCTCGCCAATCCCAGATTCTTCAACAACAATCGCAATCTTTACATCAGCAACAACAGCCCCAGCAACCGTCTATGTCCCCATGGCAACCACTGGTTTCCACAGGTTCATCTGTTGCCGATTACTTGTCCCATTTGCCTGCCACAGCTACATTACCCATCAGCCTCCATCATTTTCTCAAATATTCTGCGGAAACAATGAAGAAAGACTGCCTTCAACAGCCTAACAGTCAAAATCCTGACGCCACAGNTTGTGGAAAAGAACAAGACCTTTCGAATAATACCCCATATAATACACGAACATTTTTTTTCCAATTTTACTATTTTATTTTATTTATTCAATAATATAATTTTTATTTTCAGATTTAAACATGGTAAAATCTATACGTATATCGGCGAAGTATGCGTTTCTGTCAATCCTTATAGAACAATGAACATATACGATAGCAATTATGTTAACCAATACAAAGGTATGCGACATTTTTGTTTAATTATTTAGTCACTTATGTATATTTTTTTTTAAAACATTTCTCTTTTATTTCGTTAATTTTTCGTATTTTTTTATTTTTTTTATAGATATCATCTGTTATTTTTTATTTACGATTTAAATATTTTTTGTTTCTAACATTTTTTTAAAATTTTGTATTTTTTATTGTATTTTGTAATTTTAATATTTTTTCAAACACATTTACTAAGTTTATTGTTTGTCAAGGACGAGAGTTATTTGAAAATCCTCCCCACATATTTGCTATCGCTGATGCTGCTCATAAAGTGATGAAAAAACAGGGTCGGGATACGTGTATTGTAATTAGCGGTGAATCCGGCTCTGGAAAAACGGAAGCATCCAAAATAATAATGAAATACATTGCAGCTGTTACAAATATCGGTAAGTGCGTTTTTTTTATTATTATTTTTTCTCGTAATAGTTGGGGTGTACAAAAAAATGCTTAATAATATCGTAGAAGTACATATTATTATTGCTTCAATTTTTTTTCACTTTTAAAATGGCAGTAGTTAGATTTTTTTTAGTATTCGTAGATTAGACCGTAAAAAATGATTTTGAGTCAATTTGAATTGATTGGAAAATCCCTTTTTACTATTTGTTAGTCTGCAGTGTGTATCATCTGCTTAATTTTACAGTAATTACATTTTTATAGAATCATTTTATCATGTATTTATTTATGTATATCATTTTAATTTTCCCGCGAGTTTCATCGTTGCCATATTGTATTGTCAAACTTCAGAACACCTAACCTAAAATATTCTAAAAATTAAATAAAATAGGTACACAAAATTACTAAAAACTATTAAAGTCATCACTAATAGGTAGTAGCACTTTGGGCCAATGTTTTTTATAAGATTTATACTATATTTTGCTTCATTTTAAGCATTTTTCAAATTATTTTATTTAGGGTTAGGTATTTTGAAATTTGACAGTTGTGCATTGTTGCATTTTTAGCGGCATGTTTAAATTTTTTAGTTTGAATGACTATAAAATTAAAAAATTAGTGTGTAGAAAAAAATTGATTCTTTTCGCATTTTAATACAGGGTGTTAAGAGAAATTATTCAAGTGTTTGAAAAATGTTTTACAGGTGTCAGCCCTGATAAATATAGTGGTGAGTTTTACGTGAATGATTTTACCACCTTACTAATAAGTAAATGTTAATTACTAAAAACTAAGAAATCCATGTTTTTGCATGTTTGTGAAATTATTGTGATTTAATGTTTTTTTTATTTACTTTTTTATTGGTGGTGAGATTTTTTTCTAACATAGGTACACTTTTTTGTGGTTTTCGTTGTGGTCATTTTTTTTATTTTAATTGCTACTAGTCCTTTCACTGTAAGAAAAAGCATCCAATGAAGAATAATTATTTTCGTTAAGTTAATAAAAAAAAAGACAAAAGAAAGTACGTCATTAGATACATTGCAATTGAAATTGTAAGTTGAACATCTTAGAAACCAGCACCTATCACCTACTTCTCTTGCATAAATTTATTGGTCACCATAGTTAGTGATCGTGACTGACATTGAAACGACGAATTAATACGTTTAAATAAACTTTTGATTACATCAAGTTTCTGTATATGGGATATTTACTATATCACTTTTATCTTTTGCCTTGTAGTTCTGATTACAAACACTTCGTATGATATAATACCTGCTGTATTTTATAAAAATTCCATATAAATAATAAAAAATGTTAACGGTTTCGAAAATGGTAACTAACGTGTTGCTTTCTCGATTTGGGCAGTTTTTTTTCCGAGCATTGCCTTCCAGAATATTGATTAGAAAATTTGTACCTATTTTTATGGTACGAAGTTCGAATTTAAATTAAAATTAAATAAATTTTGGTTACGAAATTTTAAAACAGTAAGGAATAAAAAACAAGTATTTGGCAATGTTCCAAATCTGGGTTTGGAAAGGGTATTTTATATTTACTTTGTAGAAAAAAAAATCACTTCAAAAATTGCAGTTATGAAACTGTACATTTATTTGCTGTTTATTATTATTGTTGGGGCGCAATTCATGATGCGCCTTTTGAACAACGAAAAACATTTGTGTATTTCGCAGTGTTAAGTTTATAATAACGTGCCTGCAACAAAGGAATGTTATCGTTATTGTATTTAGGTTTTTCCTCGGCAGGTAACGTCCCTTCGCGTTAGTCACCAGATGGGTCGATGGTCTTTCCATCCACAACAATATTCTGATTTTAGTCACGTAGTCACTAACCGTAGCCTAAGGTCAAAAACACCCCACTAACGTACCTCCACCCCCTATATTTTCTTGTCATATTTAAGCATTTTATCTATCTAAAAGTTCATTAAGTTTTCATGTTTTCAACCATTTAGTTTTCTCTGCCAAGTTCAATCAATTATCTATTCAGTTCATCAGTAGTTCATTCATTGTAGTTATTTTTAAGTGTTTTTTTTTGGTGTTAGTTTAAGTGTATGTTGATTATTAAAAAGTTAAAAATCACATAAGTCGTTTACTGCTCGTACTGCTCCAAGAAGAATACCACCGATAGAAAATATTCGGCCGTTATATCTAAAAAATAGACTTCGATAAATTAATTTTTATCGAAGAGGGTTTAAGTGTTCCTTAGGAAAATCTAGGCCAGCAACACACCCGCAACATTCAACAATTATTATTTTACGTATTTTTGAGTTGTTAATTTCTAAAAATGGGAAAGTGATACATAAGTATGATCAAACATTGTATGAGACAATTTTTACCAGCAAATACATATATGTATAATATCTTATCTTTTTATATGTGTATTTCGAAACGTCTACAGTACACATTAAGGCTTATCAGAAAAATTGATTTTCTGTTTATGTATTTATCTTTGATTTGAAGTATTAACTAATATTTTTTTGGTATTTTATTTACTTATTATGAAAATAATAAAAGTAATTTGCAATAAGTAAATATTCCGATGAAAAATAATACTGTTCGCTCTTTGTGGGGTAATTCCCGGGCAGATTACACGGCCAACCAATTTACGGACTTGTAAGGTTTCATTTGGTTTCCAAAATCAATTTCTTAACAAATTAATAAATGAAGTGGAAAAGAAATGAAATAGAGCGTGACTATCTATTAAGAAAAAAAATACCTTTTACAACGAGAAAACACTTTTTTTAATTTATATTTTTTGTAAGGGTGGGGAGGGTAATGAAGGATATTATTCGAAGGATACTCTGCTACAAATATACACAAAATAAAAATAATTTGTGTATGTTGTCATTAACACATGTGAAATTTAATTTATAGTTAAGGGTAATTATTGATTGTTAATTTGTAGGTGGTCAGAAAGAAATTGAAAGGGTAAAAAACGTTTTAATACAATCAAATTCAATATTGGAAGCTTTTGGAAATGCAAAAACCAACCGTAATGACAATTCGTCAAGATTTGGAAAATATATGGATATTCACTTCGATTTCAAGGGCGATCCCATTGGGGGACACATAAACAAGTATTTATTGGAGAAATCTCGGGTTATTTATCAGCAGGGTGGAGAAAGGAATTTTCATTGTTTTTATCAGGTAATTTTCTCTACTTAATATATTATACTATTCGACCATTATACGTATATCAATTTAATGCTCACTTATTATTTATAATAACAATATTTTTTAAATGTTTTTGGAATTTTCTTACAGCTATTGTTGGGTGCTCCAGATAGCCTTCTTCAAAACTTAAACTTGACTCGCAACACGGACCATTACTTTTATATAAAACAAGGTCAAGCTGCCAAAGTGGACTCCATAAATGATAAAAACGATTTCAGAGAGGTCACCTCGTCTCTGCACACCCTCGAGTTCACGAAATCGGACGAGGAAACCCTTTGGAACGTTGTCGGTGCAATACTTCATCTCGGAAACTTGGAATTTATCACGGAGGAAGATCAGTTGAGAGTGAAGGATCATAAAATGGTACAAAACGTTGCAGTTTTATTAAAGGTATGTATGACTTTAAGAGGAAAATTATTTTAATACATATAATGTATTTTTTAAGTTTTGACTAATTCATGCAACATGCATGCAAGGGATGTATGTTGGGTTGCGTTTTAATAAGTAAATTTTTAGGTACCTGAAGACGAATTACAGAATGCCCTTTGTGAGCGTGTTATTGCTGCACATGGAGACATCATGAGAAAAGAGCATACTCAGAGTGAAGCTACTTATGGTAGAGATGCTCTAGCCAAAGCCATTTACGACAGATTGTTCACTTGGATCGTTACCAGGATCAATTCGGCCATAGCAGTCGATGAAGCAAGCCGGAAACAGTTCCAAAGTTCCTTGATCGGAGTGTTGGACATTTATGGCTTCGAAATTTTTGACAATAACAGTTTTGAACAATTCTGCATTAATTATTGCAACGAAAAATTACAACAACTGTTTATAGGTATGTGCGAAATATAAGAATGAACTTTAATCTTTTTGTTCAGTACCAAAAAAAGGTACCTTGATCATTTTGAACTGTACATGATACTAAATTTGGTGTGATGTTGTAAATTGTGCAATATAATTGCCAGAATTATAAAAATATTCTCTTTAATGAAACTTATAAGGTCTATAACTTGGATTGAAATCTTTGGCTCTTTTAGAATTGGTATTGAAACAAGAACAAGAGGAATACCAGAAAGAAGGCATAGAGTGGACCCATATCGACTACTTTAATAACCAAATCATCTGTGAACTTGTGGATGCCCCGCACAAAGGTTAGAAAAGTATTTAAAAGTTATGTGTATAGATATATAATCTTTACCATTTCAGGTATTCTCGCAATAATGGACGAAGCATGTTTAAATGTTGGTAAAGTAACTGACGAAATGCTGTTAGAAGCCATGGATAAGAAACTTAAGGATCATAAACATTATTCGTCGAGGCAAACAAAGCCTGCAGAGAAAACATTAAAACACAAGGTAGAAACTCCCTTCCTACAAACGTTTATCAACTGTGTACGTATATGTATATTAATTAATTAATTGTTTATCAGGTTCACTTTAAAATAACACATTATGCTGGCGATGTTACTTATTCCATAAACGGATTTTTGGACAAGAACAAGGATCCTCTCTTCCAAGACTTCAAACGTTTGTTGTACCATTCTAAAGATCCCAATTTGAAGAGCATGTGGCCCGAAGGGGCCCAGCATATCTCCGAGGTAAATAATCCCTGTACTAAATACATAAATACATTTTGTATATTTATTTTATTATTATTAATATATATTCAGACTACCAAAAGGCCTCAGACTGCAGGAACTCTCTTCAAAAACTCCATGGCAGCATTGGTACAAAATTTGATGAACAAA
The DNA here is from genome assembly GCF_000699045.2 of Agrilus planipennis. Classification (NCBI taxonomy): domain Eukaryota; kingdom Metazoa; phylum Arthropoda; class Insecta; order Coleoptera; family Buprestidae; genus Agrilus; species Agrilus planipennis. Next base: position 563,662 of record NW_020439007.1, on the reverse strand, counting down.
GAGCCCCATTATGTGCGTTGTATCAAACCCAATGAACTCAAATCGCCGACTCATTTCAACGAAGAAAGGGTGCGACATCAGGTGTGCTATTTGGGGTTGGTGGAAAATGTACGAGTTAGACGAGCTGGTTTCGTCTACAGACAAAGATACGACATATTTCTTAAAAGGTAAATTTTTTAACCAGGTCTGCGGTAATGGTAATTATTATGATTATGTTTACTAATGCAATTATAAATGCTGCTGCTAGGTATAAGATGATCTCGCAATTTACATGGCCTAATTTCCGTTCGGGAACGGACAAGGATGGCGTCAAAGTGATAATGGACGAACATAAATTTAGCAACGACGTAAAATATGGTCACACGAAGATATTCATAAGGTCACCGAAGACGTTATTCGCCCTGGAAGCAGCTAGGAACGAACTAATTCCAGGAATAGTTACTTTAATCCAGAAAGTTTGGAGAGGTATATATATTATATTTTCCTTAACTATACCTATACCTCATAGATTACCACCATCCTACCTTCCATTTCCTTTAGTGACTTCAATAGCACCTTCCGTTCTCTTAGTTTCTCCAATATTATTTTATTTTTAGTCGCAAACTTACAATATGTGTAATGGATACAATTTTTTCCCGGTAGGATATAAAGCCCGACAGCTATACAAAAAAATGAAGGCCCTTTTGGTAATGGTGGAGGCATATCGTAGGAAAAAGATGCGCGTGTATATCGAAACGCTTCAGCATAGGTTTGCAGGGGCAAGAAGTATGAAAGATTATGGCAAACATATTCAGTGGCCGTCAGCCCCTGCGGCTTTAAGGCCGGTCGTTGGGATCCTTCGAGGCGCCTTCCAAAGATGGAGAGCGTACATGATCCTTAAAGACATACCGAAAAGGGACTGGCCTCAGATGAAATTAAAAATTTGTGCAGCGTCAGTACTTAAAGGTAAACGATTATATTGGGGCCAAACCAGGACGTGGTCAGGCAACTACCTCGGATCCCACGATGAGAACTCATCGTATTCTGTCTTCAACGACTGTGTTAACAATCTACGGAAGACAACCGACTTCCAAGAGGTTCTTTTCTCATCTTTCGTGACCAAGTTCAACAAATTTAATAAATGTGCCGAAAGAGTTTTGCTAGTCACAAATCGATACATATTTAAATTGGATTGTGCCAAGTTTAAGAATATGAAAGAGGGAATACCGTTCACTGACCTCACCGGTCTCAGCGTCACTCCGGGTCAGGATCAGCTGATTGTAATGCACTGTCGTGGAGGCAACGATTTTGTAGTGTCCCTCTATTCGAATTTGAAAGAGGACAAGATTGGAGAGCTCGTGGGACTTCTATGTAACCAATTTGCAAAGTAATTACATAATAAAATATTTTAATCTTTTATGGAATTAATTTTTATTTTAATTAACAGGTTACAGCAATCGGAGCTTCCTGTGACTGTAAGCAAGTCTTTGACATGTTCCTTGGGTGGCAAGAGAAGGCAAATTAATATCCAAGTCAAAGGAGATGTGCAGAGACCAACGTTTCAAAAAGACGGTCAAAATATCGCTTACCTTTTGCCTTCGAACTATGCCCTCCTTGAAAATAACGGTAACACTAATCTTATTAATTAATTAAAGGAATGATAGCGAGAAACTGTTACAAAATTTTAACTTAAAGTAAGGAAATTTTTGGACGATTACTATCTTTACATTACTACATGTACTAGCTTTTTCTTATGTATAGTAAGGTTGAAAAATATTCTTCAGGATGCAAAGTATTTACATAATAATTATGATAAAGACAATGGAATTTACAGGAACAAGGTTGTGCCTTAAGGATGTAATTTTGCACTTAAAACAATCACTTAATATAATTATTTGCCTGCCAGTTATATGTGAACTTGTGGATGCCCCGCACAAAGGTTAGAAAAGTATTTAAAAGTTATGTGTATAGATATATAATCTTTACCATTTCAGGTATTCTCGCAATAATGGACGAAGCATGTTTAAATGTTGGTAAAGTAACTGACGAAATGCTGTTAGAAGCCATGGATAAGAAACTTAAGGATCATAAACATTATTCGTCGAGGCAAACAAAGCCTGCAGAGAAAACATTAAAACACAAGGTAGAAACTCCCTTCCTACAAACGTTTATCAACTGTGTACGTATATGTATATTAATTAATTAATTGTTTATCAGGTTCACTTTAAAATAACACATTATGCTGGCGATGTTACTTATTCCATAAACGGATTTTTGGACAAGAACAAGGATCCTCTCTTCCAAGACTTCAAACGTTTGTTGTACCATTCTAAAGATCCCAATTTGAAGAGCATGTGGCCCGAAGGGGCCCAGCATATCTCCGAGGTAAATAATCCCTGTACTAAATACATAAATACATTTTGTATATTTATTTTATTATTGCAGTTATGAAA
>NW_020439007.1:558960-561121 GCF_000699045.2 Agrilus planipennis | reverse complement strand
TATAAATTTATTATTATATACCTAATATACAACGAATTTATAATTTATTTGATACTTCGTTCAGTACGTATTAAGGCACTTTGGCATTAATTTAAACCATCATATTTACCGTCCATTTGAGGCAATATTTTCAAAGACAGCTTATAAAAAGGAGTCTGTTATTGTAGTCTAAAAAGAAAGTAATTTTTCACGACTGTACATACGTTGCTTTTGCAAAAATTTGTTAAGTTATTATATATGTAGCTATAAAATCTGTGTTATCCATACAAAAAAGGAAATAGGTTTGTTGATGGCTGTTGAAAAAGCTTTATAAGTTAATTATACGATAGTGTTTTGCATATTTAACGAAGTGCCATGCAAATGGTTTAATGAAATAAAATATTTTTTTGTTAGCTTTGTATTTAATAGAAATTAAGTAAGTGCCATTACAATAAAATAAGTAACATCACAAATTCAATATCCAAACAGTATCAATAATATTTTTAGCAAAATCAATACGCATTAGTCTTAAACAACACTTGAAAATGGAAAGTACACGAGACTATAATTGATAATGTAGTAACTGCTAAAGATTTATTGATAATATGTATATAATCTGTTGAAAGTGAATGCACTTACAGCGTTATGTAATTTTTAAAACATACATACATAAATATATCATATACATTTCAGTATTAGTGCCTTAATAAAGTTTTTTTTTCTTAAGCTTAATTCCTATTTGATATTAACAGCCACTCATTGCAGTTAACCAACACCTGAATAATATACACTTCAGATGTTCCTGTATCTTAAGATGTGCGAAGTTTTTTAACAGCTTAAAAATGCTTTTTACCCAACTTAAACATGGAAGTAAACTTAAAGATGACCAAGAAAGTGATCTTTTTATACTAAAATAGTCTTAATTTGTATTGAAATCAGTGGTAATGGACTCATGCAATGCAGCAACTACAATGGGGATCTAGAGACATATAAGTACCTTTATGGGGACAAATTCGTTTCTTGGACACTTATTTCATTTTCTGTTCTAAGCACTTGTCTTTTCAATGCCTTTTAATGAGCTGTTTCTCTACAAATTCTCTGTTAAGATAAGGGTTAGTTTATAACTTTTGAGTTGTTGACTTCTGTAGCACTAAACTTTAAATCGTTTAGGAACACTTCAATTCGCTTAATTGTCGTGATTTGTTGCATTTAACAAGAAAAAAGACTGACAAACGTGTAAATATTAGTTGTTTTTCATTGAGGTTAATAGCTTTTGGTATAGCAAAGAAACACTCTTAATTTGCTTTGGTTGCGTTGTTAATCACTTATCAATGCCGCACAGTCACATTATTGAGAGAATAAATCCGACTGTATATTGAAATCACCATTCTGAAGGAATAAAAACCATTTTTATTGAGATTTATTTGTAAACATAATGCTACTTGACGTTTAATAGTGGTTGACTTTATCCGCTTACCGTGACCACAAACTCTAGAAAACAGGATGATTTTGCAATTTTTGATTTTAAAATAAGTAACAAAATGCCTTTTCCCATAGGTATTATTAAATAACTTAATGTACGATTAATTACTACCAATTATCATCTTCCACAATTTGCTAATAAAAGAGATATTCAATTTTAAAGTATTTGTATATAAAGTTATCGATAGCGGTTACAGAACCACTACATCCAAAAAAATAATAATAACACTAAATATCAGGAGCGCAGAAATCTTACCTTGCACGACTTATGCTATCCTAATACAAAAATTCAAATTTTCGATGTGCACGCTAAAAATTTTCTAGTAGCAATGTCCGGCGCCTCCACCATTTCTTTTAAATAAATTATTATGTGGATGTTTGAATCCATTGTTATCTCTATGTCTGGCGCCTTCACCATTTTTTAAAAATTGTTAACAAATGAAATGATGTATATTTAAATCGTTTTGGCGCCTTGTATATAAAACATTCAATTTTTTAATTGTTAAATATGATTATTATACTTACCTTTACTTTTACTGAGTTTAATAAACTTTTTTACACAAACATTTAGCTAATTACACACATTTTTAAAGAAAATAAAACAACTTGTGTACTATTAAATTACAAATTTATTTATTACTGTTCACTTTAAAGATTAAGTATTAAAATAAACTGCAAATAAAATTGTTTTTATATTTTA
>NW_020439007.1:556675-558482 GCF_000699045.2 Agrilus planipennis | reverse complement strand
GTTAAAATAAAAAACGTTTTTCAGTTTTCGTACAAATTATACTTCATGAAAATAAAGGAAAACAGTGGCGTAACCAGGATTTCGGAAAGGAGGGAAGATCTAACTAAAAAATGTTAAAAACGTAATTTATATCGAAATAGCTGGGTTTTAAAGCCCAAATGGTTATCTGTATACTATTAAGACACAAACAACCTTTAGGAAAAATTTGTTTATTTGTATGGACTAATCTTCCAAATGGTCGAATTTCAATGGGATTTTTACAGGCACGAAAAGGAGGTTGCCACGAGTTAGTTAGGATACATTTTATTTATTTTTTTTACTCGAGAGAAGTCGTGGGGTAAATTCTAGTCTATATTACTATTATATGAAGGGAAATTTTCTAACTTTGGATGTAGGAGGTATTCAGGAAAACTACTCATCCGATTTCAAAAATTCTTCCACCACCATTTAAAATGGACCTTCAGGTCGGACACAGCATATATTTTATTTTGTTAAAACATAAGGGCTTTTCGCAGAGACCAACTTTGTAACGTAAGTAAGAATAAAACAAGAAATACGATATTTACAAAAATCAAACAAATGTGGTAGGATTATTGTCCTATTTACCTTTTTGTATTTACAATGTAATTTGTTGATTATATAACAAAAAAACAAAGAAATGTGACACAATAAACATTGCAGTCTGTTGTTTTTACTGCCTTATGTGATGGCAATTGTTTCTTGTATTTCTCAGACTGCAATTATTATACGTTTTGGTGACTAATTTTGGAAAAAAACGGGAAAAATCTTAGAGATTTTTTAGTAAGAAAATCGATGATGATAGACGAACCCGTGGTCTTATAAACAGGTTCCGTTTTACTGTCGAGCGCGGAACCCTAAAAATTGATACAAAACCCAATTGGTATCGCTAAAACTTGACATTATTAAAGACCATTTAAAACAACTGCAAAACTGCATATTTAGTGCACATGTAGGTGGTAGGTATGTTACTATGTTACCAAGATGATGCACCACCTCATCACCTCATGTATTCAGTCCATTAAAATAAAGGTAATAATTTACATAGCGCATTCCTGGTCTAAAATTAAGGCAAACAAGAACACGTATGCGATAGATCACTTGTTTGTATAACTGTAAGATTTATAAACAACGCGCAACTGGAATTGGTGTAGGACACGGAAAAATTAACACGATTTATTACGTAAAAGAAAATGCCAAAGAATTAATTAAACAAGTTTCGGCACTTTAACTTTGATTTATTAAAGAAAGGACGAATTTTTTTTTTCAAATTGGAAAATGTGCTTAACATTAATTGTTTTGTTAGTGATTTTGTTTTTTGAGGACAAAAGAAATAAAACAAAAAAAAGTGCTTGCAGTTTTTAGGGTTCTGCACAACAAAAAAAATACATAGAACCCTTATGTCTATCCGTCAAATAAAATATCTGGTTGAGTAAATATGGACTGAAGGAAGTTCTTACACATGGTACAAACTCAACGAAAAAATTAGAAAATTACGAATCTAAAAATAATTGCTTTTCGAAATTTTTTGCTAAATAAGGTAAAATACGGAAGAACCCGTGTTGCATTAGATAAAATCTCACTTGACTAATTTTTTTCAATCATTTCGTACTGTTATGTTATTTAAATTTGGTATAAATATAGGGTTAAAAATTTTTTTGGTATTGTTTTTAATTAAAATAAAAAAAACATACGTCTGTCTTCAACAAGAGAATCCAACATGAAAAGTTTCTGGATTGTTTTAAAAAAAATATACAACAATAAACATTTGACGCCTTGGGATAAATAA
>NW_020439007.1:543808-555719 GCF_000699045.2 Agrilus planipennis | reverse complement strand
CTACATTTTAGGATTACGTATTTTCACAGACCACTTCGAACTATTTTATTAATAATTAGGTAATTAAAAACGCTTAACGGTTTTTCTTATGAACAAACAAAAATGTTTTAAATGTCCTTTACGTTCTACCCCTTTGTAATATACAAGTAAAGTAAAAAGAAACAAAACTTAGAAATTATACATATTCCCTTGTCGTCATTTTTGATTATATTCTACACCTGATGATGCCACTGTGTGGCGAAACAATATTATCGTGTTTACAAGATATTTTCGTGAAACTTTTTGTATGTTTAGACCATGGCTCTGCAGCCCGCATCATAATTTTGAAAGCCTATGTTCTTATACCGATGGCTTACCCAATACTAAACTTGAAATTTTAAGTTGCATGTCCAAATGTCGAGTTGCAAGTCAAAAAAAAAACTAGCTGTAAGTCGTAATTTCAAGTTGCAAGTCGAAATTTCGTGTTGCACGTCGAAATTTCGAGTTGCAAGTCATAATTTCAAGTTGCATGTCCAAATTTCGAGTTTCAAGTCAAAAAAACTAGTTGTAAGTCATAATTCCAAGTTGCAAGTCGAAATTTCGTGTTGCACGTCGAAATTTCGAGTTGCAAGTCATAATTTCAAGTAGCAAGTCGAAATTCTGAGTTGCAAGTCATAATTTCAAGTTGCATGTCTAAATTTCGAGTTGCAAGTCAAAAAAATCTAGTTGTAAGTTATAATTTCAAGTTGCAAGTCGAAATTTCGTATTGCACGTCGAAATTTAGAGTTGCAACTCATAATTTCAAGTAGCAAGTCGAAATTCCGAGTTGTAAGTCAAAAAGTCGAGTTGCAAGTCATACTTTCATGTTGCAAGTCGAAATTTAGAGTCACAATTCGAAATTGAAAAAAAATTGTGTTTGGTTTTTCTGAGAAAAAGAGTCTTGAGAGACAGACAGACGGGACAACGAAGTGTTCCCTTTTTTCATTAAGAGCTAGGGAACCCTAAAAACGTTTTTTTTATTCGTTTGTTGTTAATTTAAAAAGCTTTATATCACTGTTATTCCGGCGCGATTTTGAAATATTTCCAACGACCTGTATATTTTTAAATCGTCGATAAAAATCTAGTAGTGAAGCTTAGCAGCCGAGGGACAAAAATATAAAACAAAACCAAAAAATTCACGTCGGTTTCAAAGTGTTATATATTTAGGTATTCGACGCTGCCTTTGGTGGTTTAGTGTTAAAACAGTATCATCGCCCATTGCGATCGGGTCGCTCTTCTTCATTAGTTAAGTAAACGGTACTTTGGAACAAAAAACAAAATGGTAAGTACCAATACAACTTTTTTTTTTTCAAATAAGGTAGTAGTAGGTATATTTTTCAAAATAGACAAAAAATATTAATTAAATGACAATTAATCGATAACTGAACCGAATGAATTAGTTAAACCCAAAATTCTACACATTAGAAAAACGCTAAAAAAAACTTAAATTCGTTTCGGTACCTAATGTGTCAACTTCAGTTACAATCAAGATCATTTTATCATCATTAAACAACTAGTATCTTTTAGTACTTTTTGAATTTGTTGCCATTTTTGGGTACTTCATCTTATTACATACACTGTCACCATTTCTGTTTTCTTTTTTTTTTTAACAAAACCGTTGCTGTTCATTTGTTATTTGTTTTCTGTTATTGTTGCTTGTAAGTTGGTTAATTGATACATATTTATTAATATTTACTTCATTTTGTAAATTAACAATCGGTTGTGGTATTTCATGTGGACATTTAGGTACCCATCTATGTATGTTAATAAAACGGCTAATTTTAACTATCGCAAATAATTTCGATCGAAATCCGGTATAGGTGGCGTTGAAATGATGTTCTTCATTTACGCAAACAAGCGATGAAACAATTTTTGGCACACGTATCTTTGTTATTAACAAGCCCTAGTTTTTGTACGGTTTCGTGACACTAGTGACAAACAAATTTACACAATTTATCATAAATAACAGCACGTTTTGGCATGACGTTAAATAAAGATGCTCCGCATTTTATATAGGTATATATATATAATTAGTGCAACCTTTTTTGGCTAGGTTTGTATTTTGTTGTTTTCAATCGTTTTCTGAAACATTATCGAGTAGGAAAATAAATTAATCGATTAAATTCACAATAAATTAGTTGCAATCTCACAGAATAAAATATTTTTTTTTTTAATTTTGATTTGTCATGTAATTTAAAATGGGATTTTACATAGTAATTAAAAAAGCTACGAATTGTTAATGAAAAAAATAAAGTTTGCAGAATAATTTTGGAAATCATTGTAAAAATTTTTATTGTACAATCATTCTAGATAAATCTAAATGCCTTCTCAAAAACTACTAACTAATCTCGTATTTGTTTACGTAAATTGTTTTGATGTAATTTTTGCAATATATAATATTTATAGAATTACTTGATTCCCTATTATTAAGGTGTGTCATCAATATTATATATTGTCTATGTTTTCACTTACGACAGGATACCCTAAAAATAAACCTGCGCCCCACTTTACTCATTGCGTAGAAATGCTGTAAAACGAACAAAATATTTAGAACATGCAAACTTTAGACATGGACATTCCATCCGAATAGTATATTTGAATTATAATTATATCAGCGACCTAACTGTAGAAGTACATCTTTGAAAACGTAGTCAACATTAAGTATAATTCCAAAATAATGATTAACTAATACGGGAAGTACCTATAAGCAATAAACATTTGACGTTTCGGGGTAAACAAATTAACAATGGAGATGTACAAAATTTAATTCGGTTTAGAATCGAAAGGGCTTCGTTATAACGCCTTAAAAATACGAAAAAAGTTATGTTTACAATAAACATTGCAATTTCAAAGAATGGCAATTTTCAATCGTCTTTCGTCATTTTCACTCTATTATAAAAACATGTTCTCAAAAATGTTACATTAGGAGTAACATAAACTGGCAAAAAATAGTTTAAAAGTATGACTCACTGACAAAAAATTGTGACGCCAGTTCTAAAAACACTTGGCCATACTTAGCTATCAGACACTCGATAAAAAACTTCGCATATTTTAATTTTTTTTTTTCACAAGCTGCCAAAAAGTAACAAAATGTAGTATTTAATTAAGTTATTGTCTATATAATATAGTTATTATGCTTCTATTGAATAGATAAATAAATTAATAAATAATACTTTTTTACACTGTCATTTGCATTTAATGTTTTATTTAAATCGTAATAAATAAAGGATTATCTAAATATATCCAGCCACCCATATGTATTAAAGATTAAATTTTATTCGCGGTTTTGCTCGCTTTGGTGCCCTAAATACGCGTGAAAGGTCCTCGACGACCACATAAAAATAATTTTTTTATCCCTCGGGAACAGTACGTCTTTTCTGGATAAAAGGCACCCTATGTTCTTTTCCGTTCCCTTGACAATGTGTGTACAAAATTTTATGATTATCGGTTGCATAGTTAAGGTCTGAAACAGTAACAAACAGACAAACTTACATCCAAACAGAAATATTTGTGAAATCCAACATATTTTTTTTATGTATTAGCAGTATTGCAATGTTACAACAGATCTACCGCAAAAACCGTCGATTTTTCCTAAAAATTACACCCAAATCTGAAGGTTCTTTAAATAACGACAATATAATAATAATATTAATTATTGATTATTATTATTATTTTAATTAAGGATGACGACGCGCAAAGAGTAGCAATTTTAAGAAAAGCATTCCAAATGTTCGATCCGTCCAACACTGGATCGATTGAAACGGCGAAGATTAGCACGATCTTGAACAGCATGGGTCAAGTGTTCGATCACAAAGAACTTTCCGAAATGATCAAGGAAAACGACCCTGAAAGTAGCGGAAGGGTGGATTTTGAAGGATTCAGCATGATTGCCACCCGCTTCCTTGAAGAAGACGACGCTGAAAGCACCCAACAGGAGCTCAAGGAAGCTTTCAGGTAAACGCCCCGTGTGGGTACCATTCTCTGATAAATTTCCGAAGAAGGAAAATTATTATCATTCTAATGTAAATGTCTTTTGAGATGGCCCATTCGAGATCATTACAAAAAAGATACAGGAGGAGTCCTTAAGGACTGTTTCAACGGGACCTTTTCGATTCCACGGGGTAGATAAAATAGTCAAGGAGCCGAAAACGGTCCCTATACTTTTTAATCCCAAATGGTTCATTTCAAAGGACAAATAGGAGTGATTTTTCCCCTTTTCTTATGAATGAAAAAATATGCGAAAGATTGTAATAACTGTAAGAATAATATCAAAATATAATTTTTAAATACGATAAAGGTTATACGACAAAGAAGGAAACGGATATATCACAACAGCCACCCTTAAGGAAATCTTGGCCGCCCTCGATGACAAACTAACGGGAAGGGAACTTGATGGTATTATTGCAGAAATCGATACTGATGGATCAGGAACTGTAGATTTCGATGGTATGTATTAAATATATATTTTAATTAATTTAATATCTTTTTGTTGTATCACCTGTTAAAAGATGTTTTTTTCTATTAAAACTGCATGAATAAAACGATTTTTCCCAAAAATGGGACCATTTTTCGTTTAAAAATCTCTATCCTTTAAATTTGTTCTTATTAAATTACAAGATACATGTATCAGTTTGATCTAGTTTTCCTTTCTATTAAAACAGATTTTCCCGAAAATGGAAGCTTATTAAAACAAATTTTCTCGCGTAAATACACCCCCAATCAGCCAATTTCGCCAAAACCTTTATAGTCATTTTCGAAAAATAAATAATTAGTAAAAGTCTCCGTTCTATGTCATATGATAAGAAAAACGCATTTTAATTGACTACCTAACTTTTGTTTTAGTCTTTATTCCTTAATCATTCAATCATTTGACAATTAAATATGCCTTATTTATATCTTATTTGGTTAAAATTTTTCTAAAAATCGATTGCTAAAATAAATACGTTTTAAATTTATTTTCTTAAACACCGTGTATACTTACGTATGCACTTTGTGTAATATACAGGGTGTACTAATATAATACGTTTACTTTTCAGAATTCATGGAAATGATGACTGGCGATTAAACAAAACAAAACAAAACAAGGACACCAAATACAGCATATCCTTTTTATTTCATTGTATTTACTTGAACACCATATTAAAGACAATTAATTAAATTATTATTATTATTAAATGCTTGCAAGAACCAATAATTATCTTTTATAAACTACCTATAGTAAAAATAAAAAAAGCCATTCTAAAGTTGTGTTATTTCATTTTTACCCCACAACATTCCAATTTAAAATCCCCTTATCTGATTAGGTCCTTAGATGGACCAATAAAACTGCAGAAACTACAAGGATGTGACATATACACGGACAGACAAAAAGCTATGAAATAATAGCCTCTGTTCACGATAAAAAGCTAGAAGAGTTGAATAAATCTATAAATATTGTTTCTGTAATTTTTACTGTGCCTCAAAATTAAAATAAGAAAAAAGTTGCTTTATTTAGTATTAAAATAAACAAGTTAAATACCATTCAGAAATATAATTTATAGTAAACCAACTCATTATCTTTAAAAGAGAAAGTTATTAATCATTTTTTTTTAAATAAAAGTTAATCAGGTGTTGAAACGCGTTTTATGTTTTCTAAACATTTTTGTGATAAATTATGGGGTTTCGTAGAATAAAAAAGAGCAATCAATTTCCAAAAAAACAGACATTTATTTCGAACGCAAATTTTGTATTAATACTACCAATTTATATTATTGTTATTACACAGATGTAAACAAAAATAAATTAATTGTAGGTCATGTATCTTGGAGTGGCTGAGAACTTAGCATAGGACTTAATGACTTTATTTACTGCTTCCAGGAAATCTTTTTCGGTTGCTACCTTCCTACGGGCTCTAATTGCAAACATTCCTGCTTCAGTACAGACACTTCTAATTTCAGCCCCTGTCGAATTGGGGCACAGTCTGGCCAACAATTCGAAACGTATGTCACGTTCGACAGACATGGAACGAGCATGAATTTTAAATATGTGAGTTCTCCCTTCCAGATCGGGTAAACCGAATTCGACTTTCCTATCTAAACGTCCAGGTCTCATTAGGGCAGGGTCTAGAGTGTCTGGTCTATTTGTTGCCATAAGGACTTTAATATTTCCTCTTGGATCGAAACCGTCTAATTGGTTAATTAATTCTAACATAGTTCTTTGAACCTGAAAGGGAAACAGATGCAATCAAAAAAGCAAACACTAAGCAGTTGTTTAGTAAAAATAATATGTAACATATTTACCTCGTTGTCACCGCCTGCTCCATCATCGAACCTAGCACCTCCAATAGCATCAATTTCGTCGAAAAATATGAGACAGGCTTTTTTAGACCTTGCCATTTCGAACAATTCACGAACCATTCGTGCCCCTTCACCCACATACTTCTGGACCAATTCTGATCCAATGACACGTATAAAACAAGCATCAGTTCGATTAGCCACAGCCCTGGCACAAAGCGTTTTTCCAGTACCAGGGGGACCAAAAAGTAACACACCCTTAGGAGGTTCAATGCCTAATCTTACGAATTTTTCTGGCTGTAATTAAATATTATCAATATTATTTCCTTTTATGTTGTTATGAAATTAACTCACATGTAAAAGGGGCGTTTCAACTACTTCACGCAATTTATCAATTTGTTCCTTACAACCCCCAACATCACTGTACGTAACATCAGGCTTTTCTTCCACCTGCATCATTGTAACAGTGGGATCAATTTTTGGTGGCAAGGGAATATGGATCTGGTACTTATTACGGTCAACTCTGTAATTGTTATTTTATAGCAACAATTTTCAGGGTCTAAACATAATTCCTATACGTACCCAACTCTCATACCCTCCTCAATATCAGTGGGTGCAACTGAGTCAGCTAAATCCACTACAAACTTTGCAAATTGCTTCACATTTATAATATATTTAGGATCATCAGTATCAGCATTAATTATCTTAGTACATCTTGCAACCTGTAAGGGCTGCTCATTTTGCAAAGTTTGTTTGTCTGCAGCCAAGTCCCATAGAGCCGGAGGAGCTAGACCAGTATCAGACTCTTTTATTCCAGTTAGCTCATTGACCCTTTTAATTATCGTTTGTATATCATCTTCTACTACTTTAATGCTTTTTGTGTATTGACCTTGGCCCTGAAATAATTTTATTTTAAGTTTTCTTTTGTTTACAAGATGATCAGACTTGAAGTACTTACATATGTCTTTAAAAGTGCAATATCGCCTTCATCCAAAGCTATGATAATAAACACATTAAAATTAGATTTATAGTAATATTATTATGAAAAAATAATTCAAAATACAATTAAATGTGCAGGTATTTTTTAAAAACGGTATAGGTTAGGTTTTAAGCAAAAAGCGAAAGATTACACTTACATTTTATTTCCTTTTCTTCTTTTGCATCTTTAACTTTTCGCATTTCATTTCCTAAGTGGTCCGGCATTGTCAAAGTTTTATTAATGTTCACTTATTGCAAAAGATTAGTTTTTATTTGCTTTTGTCTTTAGAATTACAAGCAAAATTAAACTATTTTGACATTTGACAATTTTCTTGACGTTTGACGAAAAGATGACCATTAGACTGCCAGATCTATTTAGCCATACTATCAAAATAGTATACAGGGTGTTTTGAATTTAACGATTGATTATAAAATAACACAAGCGGTATTACTTTTAAATTAACTCTAATATAAATAATAATAACAAACTAAGTCATTAAAACAATTTGTATTTCTCAATTTCAGCTTCTCCACCTATAGTCTTTATTGGAGCTCCACACATGTTACTGTAAGTCCTCACCTTTTTACTGCACCCTTCTTCAGTGTAACACTTTTTCATTATTTCATTAAATTCGAAAAATAAATTGTTATCACCTCCATTAGGGCCAATTACATAATCACAATCGTATTTATATTTTTTATAATCGTCTATGCAACATTTTAATTCTTCGGTAGACGTAGTAAAATAGAAACTCAGATCTATAAAAGTAATATTTACTATTTGCGCCAAAATCCCTGTGATATACAGGTCGTCAATCCAAAAATAAGGTATCTTCTTAGAGGCAGCCAGTAAATCTGTTATCGTTTTTGTATTGGTGATGTACAACCATCCCGATACGAAAGCGGGATATTTGTCCACGTCGTATTCTTCTTGACTAACATACCATTTACTGTGTGGGTCCCGTATTGGCACCATATTTTTCATCAAGTAACCCGCTATTACTCCTTTTCGTTTAGGTATGACCTTCGACTGTCTCACCAAAATTTTTTTAAGTCTGTAGACGTTTACAACGATGTCGTCGTCCATTTTTACAACGTACTTTGCGCTTGCGCAGAATTGCGCTGCCCATTTTAGTCCCATGAGATGTTTGTAAGTCAAATTTCGGTAACTTTCGATGAAATTGCCTTGGAGTAAGTCTCCAAATCTACTTTGTTCGTTTTCTATCATTCCTTGGTTCGTGTATTTGTCATTCTTTGCCACGGCAAGTAGGAATACCCTTCGCATATTCATATTTTCGAGTTCTAGACTCGAAAATGCGCGCCTCATGGCGCTTCGAGTTTCCACGTTTCCGTAATATGACGTCACCAGTATTAGGGCCAATAAAGTTTTGTTTTTTGAATTGCATTCTTGTGCGGCCAACACGTATTTGTTTTCTTCGGTCAAAGCTGGCATAGAATTTTGCAGATTACTGTAAATTAGTCGAGGATTGTTCGTGACGATCGGCGAATTGTTTTCACGGCCAAACGAATAGAGAACAATTATCACAAAAACAGAAACTCCTATAGATATCACAACAATCACTTTCAATTGTTTTTTTAATGACAGGTGCGTCCAATAGTGCTCGTTCATTTTCACAATTGTTCTTGTCGAACTTATAAGTAATGAAGTAATGAAAATGGACGAGTAATTTATGAAGCATTCGTGGGCAGAATATTACGTAATGAGAATGAGAACTAACTGGTTCTACAATGTACACACGTGTCTATGTCTTTAATTTGAAGTTATTCGTCAAAAATGTTCTTGTAAAAGTTTGTTCGTTGGATTTAAAACTTTCATAAAGAACTTCAACGGGATGATTTGAAATTCTAGTATAGCGAGATCATTGCGCGTTCTCAGAAGTATTTATAAAATAAGTAAAATCGCGATGTTCAGTTTTAGCAGAATACTGTTATACTGAAGTTGAATTATTCCGACGCTTTCTATTCCACAATAGGATGTGGGCTTGTTAGGAAGCGGATTATTATGTACAAAAAAAATTTTTAATAACAATTACGTCATACAAATCTATTTTACGTAATAAAGAAAGTGAATTGGTTCGATTAGCCACAGCCCTGGCACAAAGCGTTTTTCCAGTACCAGGGGGACCAAAAAGTAACACACCCTTAAGAGGTTCAATGCCATTTTGTTTTACTTTATTTACAGAATTACATAGTAAAGTTACATTTTAAATTAATTACATACTATTTAATAGAAAAGTTTTAAAAATCCTAGCCCTTATCTAGATGTTATTAACGTTAAAAATAAGTATAGAAATAACGCAAAAAAGTAATTTGTTTATAATTTAGGATTGTTTACATTACTTATTTCATGATCAGACGACTTTTTAACGACGATTTAATGCTTATTTGTTCGATGCCCTTCAGGATCGACAAAATTAACCCATGATGAGATGCCGAAGTTCCTGTAAAAGTCCTGGTGTCCCTTCGATTGTGTTTTTCTTTCATATCCGTGTAGGTAATCAGCGATTCTGTATTAATAACAAAAAAAACGAATTAAAATAAGAAAATTATTAAAATACCTATTACAGTTAAAATAAAAAACGTATACTTCATGAAAATAAAGGAAAACAGTGGCGTAACCAGGATTTCGGAAANTCGTGTGCAAAATGTGTACTATATTGGTAAATGCATATTATTATAGAATAGTAAAATAATAACTTTTATTTCTCTCCATTTAACGATCACTCTTTATAACGCCGAAAAATGTTCAGTCCCTTGAGTGTCGTTATATAGAGTTTACGCTGTATTTCTAGAATCATAAAATGCAATAACTATTATATTAATCACATAATATGGAATTTGTAAAACAAATGTCACATAGGTACAACTTTCCATTTTAATAAACAGGATTTTGTTTGCTTTAAATGTTCGTGATCATTGAAGATTTCTCTCGATAACCAGATGATGTGAAATTGAGTAGGTATTACTGTAAGTAAACGCGATGAGCAATTCGCTGCTGTTTTTGACAAATTACACTCAATATTTACTTGTCTTATTAGGTACACAAGAATTCACAAAAAAAATAGCAAAATTAGTTTTCAGTTTGATTTTGGATTGAAAAACAGGAACCTTTATTATTATAAGGTATCATTCATAAATTAGGTAAGGGATATCTTCCTTAAGTCTTTGACTTCCTCCCTCAATGTAAAGAATAGTAAGATATTTGTAAACGAGACACTTTGCCTCGGGTTTCGAACTATTGAGGGTTCCAGTTATGTATCTTTTTAAAAATTGTGAAATTACCGGTTATTTATTAGGAATTTTATACTTTGACTTTAATTTTTCATGAATAGTACCTCATAAGTAAGTACCTCCCCGAAAAAAAGGTTTGTACGTCCCTGCGAATGTCCAAAGTCCGATACTGGATTTAAGCCAATTTCAATTTGTAGGGTGTCGGAAAGTGACATGTATACTCACGAAAATGTCCTTTTGCGAAATGGAAGGAGATTATTCATAATTTTGGCTTCTTTTCAATCAATTTTCAAATTTAGGCGCGCGAAATTTCGTTCTTTATAGTGGTTCAAGCCAATTTAAATTTGTATAATATAAAAGGGCGGCTGGGTGTCGTAAGATGACATGTTTTTTCAAAGAAATGTGCTTTTTGCAAAATCCCAGAAAATTGGTCATTATTTCAGCTCCTTTTTTACTAATTTTCGAATTTAGACGCGCGAAACTTCGTTCTTTATCGTGGTTCAAGCCAATTTAAATTTGAATAAAATAAAAGATCGACTGGGTGTCGTAAGAATCACATATGTTTTCAGAAAAATGTGTTTTTTGCAAAATCCAAGAAAATTAGTCATAATTTCAGCTCCTTTTTCTCCAATTTTCAGATTTGGACGCACATAGTTTCGATTATTACAGTGGTTTAGTGTAAAAGTGCGGCAGGATGTAGTAAAATGGCATGTGTTTTTGTGAAATCCAAGAAAATTTTTAACATTCTCCAGCAATGCTTCTATGCTTTCGTTTTTCACAGTTCCCACTGTCCACGCTTCTGTCTCTAAAGCTTTTTCAACCCTGAATTATCTGACTCCTTTAACGTATACCAAAAATAAGCGACTGGTTTTTGGTCTTCTATTTATTAATATTTATTTTAATATAAGTAAGTAAACATTTTTCACTGGAAAAACTAAGAAAATCCTAATTCATCGACAGTGAAACTAAAACCAAATACAAAACAGTAGTTCGGATTTTTATTAGATATTAATATTAGTTTTAATTCTTGTGCTGGTGTAGACGTTCGCAATATTTATGGTAAATTGTGCCATTTTATGGGCTGAAGTAGAAAGTACGATATCTAGCGAAAGTGTAAACCCAAGTGATGACAGACAGATAATTATACGAATGGTATGGTGCATACATAGCGAATGTGCGAAAATAAATGTGCGTATATTTCGATTCAATTGCTCATGTAGAAATGTAGAATGTTTCAACATTCACACAAATTCACGGATGGCAAACTTAGAAATTCTTAGATTTTTATCTTACTGGAAATTAGTCCGATCGTAAGAATGCATTTTCTTAAAAAAGAAAGTTAATAAAAGAATTGATGTAATGTTCAATTAAAGTTATTAGCTAAAGTATTT
>NW_020439007.1:536028-543034 GCF_000699045.2 Agrilus planipennis | reverse complement strand
CTTAAACAAGTTTAAAGTTCTTATTACATTTATTAATGATAAACAAACAGCTAAATAATAATAATAACTAAAACTGAAACTAAAACACTAGATAACTGCACTACCAATAAAACAAACAACAACAAAACACCAGCTGAAATGATTGAGATATAATTTCTCTATCTTTATGTTATAGTTTCTTCAGTTTAGCAACAAATAATTCTTCTATATGCTTCCTTATTTGCCTTTGCCATCCGCTTTAATTGGAAAAGAGACACTGATGCCAAAATACTTTGTTTAGCGTGAAAGATCAGAGCCAAAATAGGGTTGCAAATAATTTTATTTATGTAAAATCAACATCAATCAATTCTTCTATATGCTTCCTTATTTGCCTTTGCCGTCCGTTTTAATTGGAAAAGAGACACTGATGCCAAAATACTTTGTTTAACGTGAAAGATCAGAGCCAAAATAGGGTTGCAAATAATTTTATTTATGTAAAATCAACATCAATCATTTTAAATCAAAATGCGTACAAAGCATTTTGTTTCTGATCTTTTACATATTGTAATAACAGAAATAAATAAAATTCATAGTTGTTTTAGCTTTGGGTTCATCTAATAAGTGAAGTTTTTCGAATCGTTTTTTAAGAATTTTGGATTATACGCATTTATTAGCACATCACAATATCCTGTAGCTTTCAGTTTTCTTAGGGTGGCGAAATAACTTTAGGCTTTAATTAATATTTTTAATTTATTTATTTTATAGATATCGGCGTTTCTGCCTTCTAATGGTAGTGAGACAGCTAGCGAAACTACTAGCAGAGTTGTTTCCTTATTTTCTTTTTCTTTTTTGTTAGTTTATATACTTCGTTTATTCGTAAAAGGAAACGACAATTAATTTTTAACCTTTCGTGATCATTGTTTTTCGTTTTCTGCTTATGATTTAGGTGAAATTGCATATTTTAACCATGTAAGAATTGAAAATATGTAAACTTACTTGGAGACTTCAACGTTGCGTTAAGCGGGAAACTTATAGTGCATTCGACAAGAATCTACGGTAAATAATATGGATGCATACATGAAGGAGCTCAAAGTTTTGTTCGTTATAGCCGGGTGTTCGTTACGAGTTATTCCTATTAAATGTCAGGAATAATCGGTGTACAAAATTTTATGATAGGCGTTAATGCCGTAAATACGTGACAAATATTATTGACGACTACCTAAAACTAATTTTTCTATCCCTTAGGAACGGAATTTTCTGTAAAGTAAAACGAAAATATTGGTATGGTAGGGAAGAAAAAGTAGGGAAAGAGCGAATATAAAGATAGGAGAAGAAAAATTAGAAGAAGTGGTTGATTTTAGGTATCTAGGAAGTCAGATAAGTCAGGACGGAAGGAGTTGTAGGGATATAAAGCAGAGGATAACGCAGGGGCGAGACACCTTCAATAAAAAGAAGTCACTTCTATGCTCGTGAAAGGTTACTTAGAAATTCGAAAAAGNCCGGAAAACAAAATCGATCCAATATTTTAGATTATCCGTTTCCAAGGAGTTTAGAATTTTTCGGGCTATCTCAAATTAAAGATTTAGAAGACATTAATGGAATATCTCTTTGTCCTTTTTTTAAGCTTCTAATTTTATATAACGGTTGGTCGGTGATACTAGCAAAACTTTTAACTGCAAAAACGTATTTTGCATTTTACAAATAGAAAATGCGTTTGGAAAAGTATTTTAAATAAAATACAATACGCTTTTCTCAAAAAAACTATTTAAATGCAAGATAAAAATAAGTATTTTTTATTTTGTAAATCAGATCTCTGTAAGTAAGACCTTTATTAAATGCTGAAAGTAACTTTGTATATTAATTAACCCTTTTTGAGATACACTATAAGTTTTGACCTATAATAATGTACGTAATGTACTTTTTATTCTATTAATTAATAACCGTGTGATCATGTACTAGGTATATTAATTTATTCTTGGTCGGATGGTACACATGTTGCGGTGAGATAGAGCGAAATGCAGTTGTACCATCGACCAACCGATGGATGTTGTAGATATTTTATCATTACTAGATACAACAAAACCAACTAACGAGAGCCCCACTTGTTGTTTGACCCACATAATAAAATAACTAAGAGAGAGCCAGCCAATGTCATTGGCACGGTCGGCCAATTATATCCAATACAGAGATTATACATGAGAATAATTATCACAATATAGTGAAAAACCGCAACTATAGATCCTTTCTCCACTAGAGCAAGCATCGATTTTTCAAATCACAAGTGTCATCAAAAACCTAATTACAACCCCAAAATATCAACAGGAATAGAGAGATTCAGCTAATAATAATAACAGTTTACCATCAAAACGCTAACCTAATTTTTTTTTAATCAGAGCAATAAAAAACCTGACCACAACAACACTTTTCCTACCGCAACCTTACAAAAGAAATCAGTAAAAAAAGTGGTGTAGCATTGGTCGGGAATTGAACCCGGGACTGCTTGCCTGGCAGCCACACGTCTATACCACTGCACCATTGCCGTTTGTTCAAAATTAAGAACGAGTTTAATTCGGCGCATCGCATAAAAGGGCGTTTCTTAGAGATACTAAAATAATTTATTAATAAGAATATAATCCAAGTTCGATTTGACGAATCCTTGTAACACAAGGCATGTATATTATAACAACTGCAACTGTCGTGTAGAAAGTGGACGCAGGCATACTTCGTACAGCAATTTCTTTCCTCTCTTGGGTCGTTCTAGCAACAACCAATTTCTTATTTCGCGTTTTATGGTCGAAGAAGTACACACGGTAAGCCTCTCGAAAAACAACGGTTAATCTCTCGCATACACCGACCGAACTAAGTAACCATAGCGATTAATAAAAAACGGCCGTGCATTTTACACGCATTCAATCGGACGGACATAAATCCTTCACGCGATTGTTAACTCCGGTTTACAAGATGTGTTGTTGTTATTTATTAGTAGGCAATTCGCGATAATGGTATTGTTGTTTTACTGTTTCTCATATTGTTGTCAGTTACCGCGGTAACGCAATTGTTATTGAATAGTGGATGCGATTGTTTAATGGACTGTTGTTGTTAAGGTGACAATCGGAGGGGCTCACTTGATTGTCGGCGAAAAGGTTTGTTTAACAATGTAATAATGTGATAACAATTAAAATGACTGTGATACAACACGCTTTGACACTTTTATAATTTTTTTTATTTTCTGTGTAATTTTATTAAAAAAAAATTGAGAAAGGTGACGTTAAAAGATTATAAATAAAAAGACGTTTTCTATTATTTTTCATATTAATTAGTTTTTTTTATCATATTTCATAAAAACGTCACTATTTTTCAATTTTCACGATATAGAGGAAGATATTTTATATTTTAGATAGAGTTTTTGTTATTATTGTGTATAGATGACATATTTTCACTACATAAGAAAGCTTAGAAATTAACGAATTTATAAATTTGTAAAATTAAAGAAGAAAATTTCGGAAAAACATTTTATGAATTTCCTTGGTCTTCTGATAATTCTTAAGGAAAAGTGCCAATTAATGAATTACAACTATAACTTTAGATGAGTCTTTTTTCTCTTTACAAGAATATTTGTATTCTATATTTAGTTATTGTAATGGTAATTTTGAACAAAAAATTACGAAGAATTTACTGTTAAAATTGCGGTTCGAAGATACTCGACCCATTTTTGCTTTCGAGAATCAGAAAGACGATCATCATTATGATAATCATTATTAACTCATCATCAGCGAGACTGTTGGACACTTTATTTGTTTATTTTCGGTATATTAACTAACCGAACCTCAAGAAGCGTATTCACACAATTAAAAAAAAAACAGAGTAGCTGTAAATTAATCAATAGTTTGGCCTCTATAAGATGTCAAGCAAATAAACAAGGCATTGTCTGTCATTAAGCAAACGTTTCGATTTAATTGAGGGCATTGCAGAGTCTCAGAAATAATTTTCAGTGAAAGTAGAAGTAGAAATGTATGTATATAGAGAGTTGGATATCTTGGGGCTAACTTTTCATTCATTCATTCATTCCAACTGCTGTGAGTAAATAAGAATTAACCGTCTGCTAAAAGAAATTTAGCCTCAGGCCGTAGAAAATACTTCACCTATATAGTAAACACATTTGTGTATACATACATACACATATAAATAAAATAGTCCATGTATACGGCATCGGAGATATGTATCAATTTAATGTGGCGAAAATTATTAATTGTTTGACCGATTTATTATATATTTTACTTTGTTTTTAATCGAGAATAATGACACTTAGGGTGGCGAAATAACTTTAGGCTTTAATTAATATTTTTAATTTATTTATTTTATAGATATCGGCGTTTCTGCCTTCTAATGGTAGTGAGACAGCTAGCGAAACTACTAGCAGAGTTGTTTCCTTATTTTCTTTTTCTTTTTTGTTAGTTTATATACTTCGTTTATTCGTAAAAGGAAACGACAATTAATTTTTAACCTTTCGTGATCATTGTTTTTCGTTTTCTGCTTATGATTTAGGTGAAATTGCATATTTTAACCATGTAAGAATTGAAAATATCTAAGCATACTTGGAGACTACAACGCTGCGTTAAGCGAGAAACTTATAGTGCATTCGATAAGAATCTACGGTAAATTATATGGATGCATACATGAAGGAGCTCAAAGTTTTGTTCGTTATAGCCGGGTGTTCGTTACGAGTTACTCCTACTAAATGTCAGGGACAATCTGTGTACAAAATTTTATGATAGACGTTAATGCCCTAAATATGTGACAAATATTATCGACGACTACATAAAACTAATTTTTTATCCGTTAGGAACGGAATTTTCTGTAAAACAAAAATACTGATAGGACACGAAAAATTAGAAGAAGTGGCTGATTTTAGGTATCTAGGAAGTCAGATAAGGCACGGCGGAAGGAGTAGTAAGGATATAAAGCAGAGGATAGCGCAAGATCGAGTCGCCTTTAATAAAAAGAAGTCACTTCTATGCTTGCGAACGGTTAATTTAAAAATTCGAAAAAGATTGTTAAAGGTGTGTTTGGAGCGCGACGCTGTACGGGTGCGAAACATAGACGGTGGGCGCGGCGGATAAGAAAAGGTTAGAAACATTCGAAATGTGGTGTTACAGGCGAATGATGAGGATAACGTGGATAGAGAAGGTTAGAAACGAAGAGACATTAGAAAGAATAGGAGNATCGGCGTTTCTGCCTTCTAATGGTAGTGAGACAGCTAGCGAAACTACTAGCAGAGTTGTTTCCTTATTTTCTTTTTCTTTTTTGTTAGTTTATATACTTCGTTTATTCGTAAAAGGAAACGACAATTAATTTTTAACCTTTCGTGATCATTGTTTTTCGTTTTCTGCTTATGATTTAGGTGAAATTGCATATTTTAACCATGTAAGAATTGAAAATATGTAAACTTACTTGGAGACTTCAACGTTGCGTTAAGCGGGAAACTTATAGTGCATTCGACAAGAATCTACGGTAAATAATATGGATGCATACATGAAGGAGCTCAAAGTTTTGTTCGTTATAGCCGGGTGTTCGTTACGAGTTATTCCTATTAAATGTCAGGAATAATCGGTGTACAAAATTTTATGATAGGCGTTAATGCCGTAAATACGTGACAAATATTATTGACGACTACCTAAAACTAATTTTTCTATCCCTTAGGAACGGAATTTTCTGTAAAGTAAAACGAAAATATTGGTATGGTAGGGAAGAAAAAGTAGGGAAAGAGCGAATATAAAGATAGGAGAAGAAAAATTAGAAGAAGTGGTTGATTTTAGGTATCTAGGAAGTCAGATAAGTCAGGACGGAAGGAGTTGTAGGGATATAAAGCAGAGGATAACGCAGGGGCGAGACACCTTCAATAAAAAGAAGTCACTTCTATGCTCGTGAAAGGTTACTTAGAAATTCGAAAAAGATTCTTAAAGGTGTATGTTTGTAGCGTGGCGTTGTACGGGTGCGAAATATGGACGGTGGGTGCGGCGGAAAAGAAAATGTTAGAAGCGTTCGAAATGTGGTGTTGATGAGAATACCGTGGATAGAGAAGGTTAGAAATGAAGAGGTATTAGAAGGAATAGGAGAACAGAGGACTCTATAGAAACCAATAAGAAATAAGCGAGATAGGTTGGTAGGACACCTTCTCAGACATGAAGGTCTAGTTAGAGACATATTAGAGGCAGAAATAGGAGTTAGGAGGGGTAGAGGTAGACCTAAATTAGATTACTGTTCGTAAATAGTTTATATGATTTATATGCATTACATTTACGTATATGTGTACGTATACGAAATGAAAGTGACTTCTCAACAAATGACACTTTTTTTTGTCGATAATAAATAACAATATTAATTTTTGCTATGTATGTATGTAGCTATAAAAAATACGATAGATATACGTGTATCTATACAATTTGCTGAGGCAATTAGAAATGTACCTAATAAAAAGTGAAAGGAATACCAAACTCAATATTAACCCATTTTACAATACACTGAAAATTGAGTACGTACATGCATGTGATACATAAGTGACTGTAAATAATCTATCTATAAGTCGGAATTTAGAATTAGAACGAGATCAGATTTTATTAATATTAAATAACTGAAAAGGAGTTTAAATCAATTCTAGTGTATTTGTTTAATAAATGTTGTACTACGTTAACAAAATTATCGAAAATGTCATTTAACAAAAGCAAGGATGCGAGAATGTTTTTAAATATATATTTCAATACAAGTCCCAAAACGAACAGAGAAAAATTAAAATTTTTTATTTTGAACCATCGAACCTATTAAATGTCAGGGACATTATTATTTTACTTTTCCTGTAATAGTTAGAAAACGTTCAATATATGTAAATTATTGTTTCAGATATTTTAAATTATAGACAGTGTTATTCATATTCTGTAGCTAAATAAAAAATATTTAAAATAGTTTATTATACCATACTTAGAAAAAAATTGTGATTTCAAAAAAAAAATACATAATTGAAATGGTATTA
>NW_020439007.1:534138-535332 GCF_000699045.2 Agrilus planipennis | reverse complement strand
GTATGGTATAATAAACTATTTTAAATATTTTTTATTTAGCTACAGAATATGAATAACACTGTCTATAATTTAAAATATCTGAAACAATAATTTATGTAAATTATTGTTTCAGATATTTTAAATTATAGACAGTGTTATTCATATTCTGTAGCTAAATAAAAAATATTTAAAATAGTTTATTATACCATACTTAGAAAAAAATTGTGATTTCAAAAAAAAAATACATAATTGAAAGGGTATTAAGAGGTCATAAGCAATTCTAGCTAGACGATATAATAGCCCAAGGTGTGCTATACTATTTTAAAAATCGATGCCTACAATTTAGTGTAAACTTGGAAAATATTATTTTTCTATAGCATTGTACAAGCACCTTGGAAATGTGACCTTTCACCACTTTCGATGACTGCGGTCCCATCCAATATTTTTTAACCAGACCTTCAGGATAGATTTATATTAACATAAGGTCAGTTTTAACTAAAAAATTTTATGTACCAACACCCAGGATGACCACTAGGGAGCGACAAAATTTTGAAAAGTTTTGTTGGTTTTAGCATAGAAAGGGTAGTAAGCATGAAATCTATGTTTCCATATCACCCACTCAATAGGGACGCGAATAATTAACAAGAAATACCAAATTTTAACTTTAAATTCTTTTCTCAAAACATTTAGGTATGTATACGTTGAACAAGAATATAATGTTTTCAATTTTAAAACGTGAAGAATTTAAAAATGAATTTTCGAACAGTATTGTTTTGAAAATTGTAACTGATCTTAAATTTTGAATAGCTTGCACATTGTTAATTAAATTCAAAATTGTAAAAGTTACTTTAGAAATGAACGTCTTTAATATTGTATTTGGAACGTAACAAAATTATCAAAAAAGTTTGATGCTCTCTAGCGGCCATGTTAGCTGTAGGTGCGTAAATTCCTTCAGCCAAAACCAGTCTTATATTAATATAAATCCACTCTGAAAGATTGGTTCAAAAATAGTGGTGGCGCCGCGGTAGCCAAGATGACGCCTAATGATCTCTAAAAAAAAAAAAAAAAAACTTTTGGGTGTTTCATTCCCACCAGCCAGTAATGCTGGTGGGCGGGCAGTCCCTCCGGACTATGCCGGAAGGTAGGGCGGAAGGCCCTCTTCAGCCTGCTTTCAGGAATCGTGGGAATGGGTGGGTGGTGGTTCGGGTGAGAAAG
>NW_020439007.1:526736-532876 GCF_000699045.2 Agrilus planipennis | reverse complement strand
GCCGTGGTATTCCAGATTATGCGTGTATGCGTGTATACGTCCATGCGTGTATGCGTATATGCGTGTGCCGTGGTATTCCAGATGGTCAAAGCCTTCTACATTGTCAAACGTGTACATATCACACAAAATCATACAAAATCTATATGCGGATATTCACTTTACAGCTGGCTGATCTCTTTCAAAATATACGTCAAAACAAAGGACATCCGTCTATTTATTCATTCGTGAATTTAAACTATGTAGGCATATGTACGTATACATATGTAACTACACACGTCGAAATTAAAAAAAAAAAATAAAATCAGAAGAGTCATCGTTCTATAGTAGCAAAACACAACGCGTTATTACCGTCGAGTGGTCCGCTAAAAGAACGGAAAGTTGGAAAACAAAATGTATCATGGAATTGAAGTAACTTTTTTCGGGTGAAGTTAGAAATGAATGCCTTATTAAGGAGTTTATTCAGGTGTTTGTGTTATTGCGTGACTACAAGAACCAGAGGGTCTTGGACTCCTTCCAAAGACATTTTGGTGTTTGAAATGCCTGCTGCGAAGTTTAGACAACGAAATAGCGAAAGCATTAATGAGAACAATTTTGTTTCAAAACCAGAATGGCTTAACCACTGGACAATTAGTAAGGGATGGCTTCGTGACAGAACACACTTGGATCGTTCTGAAAACGTCATAAGGCATCTGAAATCTGACAATAAAGTCAAAATTGAAGAAAGAGAAAACCTAAAGGTATCTGAAAATGCTTCTAGATATAAATTAAACCAAAAAGATGATAACGTTACTCATTGGACCCCTAGTACAGGGGTTAATTGTGTTACACCGAAATTGACAAAAGACACTTTTTTAAACCTAACCCTCAGATCCGAAGAAACTGGAATAAATGTTGAACCAATTGTTTCAAATTTAAAAAAAATTCAGTCAAATCAAAATGACGATAGCGTCAACCGTAATAGTCAGAGATTTTTGCCACCTGGATTTAATTCCATAAAGCTAAACACATTGGACGAAGCTTTCCAAAACTATCGAAAACATTTTCCTAGAGCAAACTACAAATTGGTCGCAGGGGGTAACATAATCCTGCCAAACATAACCCCCGAAATGAAAAGAAGAAGCGACAGAAACTTCTTAACAAAATGTTGGCCCAAAGTATTCACCAAACGTTATAAAACGAGAAAGATTTCGACAACGAACCCCTTCAGTAATAACGAAACCGAAGCGTCAATTTGTAGCACCGTCAACCCCCTAACGAACGCCAATTTTTTCACCGACGAAAACTTGGGCGAAAGCCGAAATATATGTAACTTTAACGCAAAAAAGAAATTTGTAAAGAGCACAAGTCTGATCGACGAAACAATTTACGAATGTTCGGAAGATAACGCAAGCGTTTACGCCAACCCCTTGTACACCCCTGCTGAAGAAGTCGCGGATAACAAGGCCGAAACGTTGTGCAGAAATAAAACTCTTGAAAATCTGTGTTTCATGATGAGATACAGGGACGCCTATTTTTTGTACACCTCTTCGGCCAAATCGGCCGCTAGGAGTCTAAGGCAGCGGACGAAATTTCAAAAATACGTTATCAAACGGATTAAAATGAAATTAACTTTTACCGTTCATGTGGGAAAGATAAGATGCGTCAGTGGTGTATTTAATAACAATAATAATTACGTTAACAACAAAAGGACAAGAGAACAATGGCGTTTGTTTGATGAAAATCGCAAGATTCATGACGACAAAGTGAAGGAAAATGAGTTTAGAATGGCGATAGCGAAAGTGCACGAAAATCAAAGGAGGCTTAGTAATGGAATCACGTCGTTAAAAATCCAAAATTTAAGGTTTGTTTGCGGATGTGTCTCAGCCAATTTGAATAATTACGGTTCAATAGTTCGTGTATAGATATAAATTAATTAATAGACTGTTGAATTCTGTTGTAAAGAATACGAAAGGGTTATAAATTTTGTTCGTTATAGCCGGTAACTTTTTTACATATTTATACACTATTTTAGAAAGAATATAGTGAAACAAACAATTTAAATACATCAAATTTAATATGGAAGCGGTATTGATAAAACTTGAAAGTCAATAAAAGTGAAACTCGAAAAAGATTGTTACAGGTGTATGTCTAGAGGACGGCTGTGCACGAGTGCGAAACGTGGACGGTGGGCGCGGCGCAAAAAAAGGTTAGAACGGAAAGTTGAGAATGTATTAGAATGAGTAGGAAAAGTCAGTACGAAATAAGCGAGATAGGTTGATAGGACACCTCTTCAGGCAAGAAGGACTATAGTTAGAAACATATTAGAAGCAGAAACAGGAGTTAAGAGGAGTAGAGGTAGACCTACATTATGGTTCACAAACAGTTAAGAATGTTGGATGTTCTAGTCTTGGATTAATGCACAGGATAGGATAAAGTGGGGGTGTGTGTCCAACCAGTCTTAGGACTGATGGCCTTAGCTTAGCGTGAAAGATAAGAGCCAAAATAGGGTTGCAAATAATTTTATTGATGTAAAATCACCATCAATCATTTTATATCAAAATTACAATCCCGTTTTGTTTCTGATCATTCTAATCAGAGAAAAAAATGGAAACCATAGTTTCTTTAGCTTCGGGTTCATTTAATAAGTGAAGTTTTTCAAATCGTTTTCTAGGAATTCTGGATTATACGCATTTATTAGCACATCACAATATCCTGTAGCTTTCAGTTTTACGGGTAGTTTTGTCGTAATTCACAGAATTTCGTAGTTCTTGCTAAGAGTACGATAAGTGGTGATTTGGCAGGTGCTGACATCAATTTGGAACTTTAAAAATCCATGGACCATGACAGTGAACACGGAAAACAATATCGATCCAATATTTTAGATTATCCATTTCCGAGGAGTTTACAATTTTTTGGGCTCTCTTCAGTTAGAGAATTAGAAGGCATTCATGGAATGTCTCTTTGTCTTCTTTTTAAGCTTCTAATACCTTTAATGGCCAATGTGAGCAACTTTCATCACTTTATATAATGATTGATCGGTGATACTAGCAAAACTTTTAACTGCAAAATACATTTTGCATTTTACAAATAGAAAACATGTTTGGAGAAGTATTTTAAATGCAAGATAAAAATAGGTATTTTTTATTTTGTATTCGCATTTTAAATGCAGGTATTTCAAACAAATCACAACTATGATCAAGTCAAATATGTTCTTGGGGAAGTAAAGAATGTAAATAAAGAATTCGCAAGACAGTAAGGAAACCAATTCGTATAAAAAATCCTTTCACGAATAATTCGGTAGATTGTGTGACAATTCCGTTCAATTTCCGGATTGTAGTATAAAAGTTGGACTGTTTGAATAAAAAGTGAATGTTGCTAGAATTTGATTAATTAGCGATTCGGTTCGGGTTTCACAACCTTTTTAAGAAAAAGCTGCTCGATGGAAAGGACAGTTTTTTGACCTTCCGCTCTATGCTTCAATAAACAAAGTTCATATTAGTAGCATATAATATCGATCCAGACGTAAATAGTTATACGTGTATGGTTTTAAAATGATAACTTTGCAGGTGTTATACATACATTTCATCACTTCAATAACTTTATTTTAAGAATATCAAGTATATTTGAAACTGCGATCCAATCTTCGCATATCTAAGAAAAAGAATATCTCACAATAATGAGAAATAATGCAAAAATCAAAAAAGGGATCCCAAATTTTAAAACAGTGTTTTAGTTTCTCAAAAATGATGCACTTAAGAGCAGTTAAATCTTCTTATTATCTTAAAAGTCTTGTCGGCCGTACAAGGTTTCTCGCTTGACGTAACGTTGAAGTCTCCTTGCAATTCTAAGTAATTTTAATTCTAACACGTTTATGAGCTGAAATTACACGCACTTATGTAGATTTCCTTTAATTATAACTTTTCTTCTGAACAAATGAAATGTATTAAACAAAATTTTAAGTAAAATGAGACGCTATGTAGGTAGTGCATATCTTCTAACTTAAACTTTAAACTGAACTGTATTGTATGATTAGTTTGCTGACTTAAAAATAGTTAAAGTCACTAAAATATCATAGAAATACTGAAAATTCTGTACAACAAACCCTAACAATTACATTACAATAAGTAAGACAACAATATACTGATTGGTACAACAATTGCCTCAAATATGAAAAAAAGTATATTTTTTACGAAAAGTGGCTGATTTAAGGTATAATATAGGAAGTCAGACAAGTCAGGACGGAAGGGGTAGTAGGGAAATAAAGCAGAGGATAGCGCAGGGTCGAGTCGCCTTCAATAAAAAGAAGTCACTTCTATGCTCGCGGACGGTTAATTTAGAAATTCGAAAAAGATTGTTAAAGGTGTATGTTTAGAGGCGGCGCTGTACGGGTGCGAAACATGGACAGTGGGCGCAGCGGAAAAGAAAAGGTTAGAAGCGTTCGAAATGTGGTGTTACCGGCGAATGATGAGGATACCGTGGATAGAGAAGGTTAGAAATGAAGAGGTATTAGAAAGAATAGGAGAACTGAGGACTCTATGGAAGTCAATAAGAAATATTCGAGATAGATTGGTAGGGCACCTTCTTAGACATGAAGGTCTAGTCAGAGACATATTGGAGGCAGAAACGGGAGTTAGGAGGGGTAGAGGTAGACCTAGATTAGATTACTGTTCGCAAATAGTTAAGGATGTGTATTGTTCTAGTTTTGGGGAAATGCGAAAATTGACTCAGGAAAGGAAAGAGTAGAGGTGCGTGTCCAACCAGTCTTAGGACTGACGACCTTAAGATGATTATTTACCTATGATGCAAGATAGAGTTTTTCGATATAGAGAGTTTACACTGTATTAAAAGTATCTAATGTGTTAGACGACAAATCCATATATTGTAATCTCTATTACAGACACGGAAGGCTCAACGTTCTACGCTGGCTACTGTGGGAATCTCAGCAGCGAGAAAAATCAAAAATGCCGGCCCTGGAATGTTCGAC
This sequence comes from Agrilus planipennis, assembly GCF_000699045.2. Lineage (NCBI taxonomy): Eukaryota > Metazoa > Arthropoda > Insecta > Coleoptera > Buprestidae > Agrilus > Agrilus planipennis. The sequence goes on along the minus strand of NW_020439007.1, from coordinate 527,913 downwards.
TAGCAGCAGCACGCTGGCGCTACACTACGCTGCAGCTCGAGGCTGTCTCGACTGCGTGAGGCTATTGGTCGATTCTGGGCCAAATCTTAAGTAAGTAATGCTACGTATTAGTTCTTCTATTTTAATGAGGATGTCATGAACTAACGACAAATTGTACAGTAGATATCGGTTATAACGACGAAATGTAATCTTTAAAACCGGAGATCGTTACACCTAAACACTGTAATAACATCATGATAGGGTCTCGATTATTCGGGTTCCTAAATGTCAAAAATTTTAAATAATATTGACTCAATCCTTTTTTTCTAAGTCCCTTACGTACATACTAATGTTTTTGTTTTATTATTTTTTTTATTTTCATATCATCGTATTGTATTGGCATCTGGAAGTGGTATTGACAATAGTACGGTTTGAAAACAAATAAAAGTAAAACAAAACAAGAAAAAGTAGGGAAAGAGTGAATATAAAGATATGAGACGACAAATTAGAAGAACTGACTGATTTTCGGTATCTAGGAGGTCAGATAATTCAGGATAGAAGGAACAGCAGAGATAAAAAGAAGGACAGAGCGGTCTAGAGTCACCTTTAATAAAAATCGAACGGTTTATTGAGAAATTGGAAAAAATTGCCAAAGGCGCATGTCCTGAATGCGTTTCTGTACGGGTGCGAAATGTGGGCGGTGGGGTGCTAATAGGAGAACGGAGGACGCCATGGAAGTCAATATGAAATAGGCCAGATAGGTTGGTACGATACCTTCTAAAGCATCAAAGGTTAGTTAGTCAGGAGTTAATAGAGGGAAAGGTAGATCTACATTAGCCTACTGTTGATGAAGGAAAATGCAAAGATTAGTTCAGGACAGGACTCACGACCCTATAATGATGATGATATCTTGTATTACTACCATTTCCAAACAAAGTAAGAAACTGAAAATTATCAAAAATAGTAATCTAAATTAGTTTTCACCTGATAGGTATTGGGATTCGTCAAATGGGCATACACCATCTGGTGGTAAAATTTATAACTCGAATGAGGGAAAAATTTACATAGGAACTGTGCACGCAAATTGTAAAATTGTTTATTAAAATAATAAAACACGTTAAAAAAGTAAAAATTTTTTTGATGATGGAGTCGACGAAGTTTTCTTCTAAAGTTAAATCAAATAAAAAGTTAATATGTT
>NW_020439007.1:513474-524833 GCF_000699045.2 Agrilus planipennis | reverse complement strand
AGGTCTAGTCAGAGACATATTAGAGGCAGAAACAGGAGTTAGGAGGGGTAGAGGTAGACCTAGATTAGATTACTGTTCGCAAATAGTTAAGGATGTGGGCTGTTCTAGTTTTAGGGAAATACGAAGTTTAGCTCAGGATATGAAAGAGTGGAGGTACGTGTCTAACCAGTCTTAGGACTGACGACCTTACGACGTATGTGAAACGTAACAAAATACAAAAGTTTGAGGCCCTTTAGCGGCCATCTTAGGTGTAGGTGGGTAAATTCCTTTGACCAAAACTGACTTTATACTAATATAAATATACCCTAAAAGTTTGGTTAATAAATATTGGTAGGACCGCGGTCATCTAAACGGTCAAAATATCAAAAAAAAGTCTCTTTTTAACTTTACATAAAAATGTAAGAATCGATTTTTAAAATATTTAGTACATACTTTTGGGGTGTCTTACTCTTTCAAATTTCTCAAATAATATGTCTAATTGTAAGTATATATCAAATAATCATCAGGGGCCCAAATTTCTTAAAGTATCTTGAACTTCAATCTCTAACTACTCAAAATAAATTGATAAAGGCTTTCGCGGTCAGTTGGTGAACTAGTACTGTCATGATTCGAATCTATAGGTCGTCTTCGGTTGGAGTTGTTGTAGATCATCTCTGATGCTGGATGAAGACTAACAATGAGTTTACAATAAGGACAACACCAGTTCTACGCAAAATATTTAATTCATCAGAAACGTAAACTTCAAACAGGATGTGACTTTTAAATAGAGTAGAATCCTACGTTCAAAGATAAGACGTTGATTTACGAACCTTTTGACGGATGTTCCGTGTAATGATCTTGCACTGGAATTACAATGATCGCATTTCACGTCAAAACGGCACCAATTAAAAAGATTATTTGACAAAGCGTAACGGGAACATGAGAATCAGCGATCACATCGCTGGCTGTTTCTCTAAATGCAGTGCTACAGATGTGATCAGACTGATTCAAACAGCGAATCAGGTTATCAGGTTTAATCTACCCTCAAAATCTTTTCATTACATAATATCGATAGATAGAAAATCGACAATACAGAATGTACAGATTATTATTCTCATGAGCGTAGCGAGACACTTTTCCTGGGGGGTGGCAATAAGTATGATAGGGGGGCAGTGCACCCACTTTATGCCCAATGTCGTTCTATTTTTATTTTCTTTTAAGATATTTGTAATTGACAGGGCAGGGTTTGTGTGAAAGAAAATTTATGGAAAATACACGGGAAAATCCGGAAATTTGGATAGTATTTTCATATGGAAAAACCTTCATATTATAAATTTTGACATTTTTGTTTTAGGCCAGATTTACGTGAAATTTAATATTTATGCTCAATGGCATAAAAAACAAACACCTATTTCAGCATTTTAAAAAATAAGGGGATGAAAAGGGGTTGTAACGTTTATATGCTAGACATTTTATTTATAGTCAGATTTACTTGAAACTTGGCTTTAATGCTCTTTCATATAAAATTAATGGTATACATACATTTTTTCAACATTTTAAAGGAAGAAAGCTGAAAGGAGTTTTCAAAGATTGCGAGAAACATTTTTGTTTTTGGTTCGATTTACTTGAAACTTGGTTTTAAATGGTCTCTCATTTAATTTCTGAAACACCTAACTCGGAATTTTAAAAAATTCAATCTCCAAAGAGGGGGGGTAAAAGGGAGTTTAAATTTACTTGAAATTTGGTATTTATGCTCTTTGATATAATTGACATACAAATGAAAAGAGGCTGCAACGTTTCCATGGGGCAAATTTTATTTGTAGTCGTATTTACTCGAAGGTTACTCTTAATACTCATTGTTGAAATTAAGCAAATATATGTTTTGACAATTTTTAAAAATCAACCCTTAAGGATGAAATATTGTTGCCACGTTTGTATATATTTGAAATCTAGGACGGCGACATTACATAAAATTAAAAGTTTGTAGGGGTTAATTGGGAGTTAAAATGTTTTATGGAGAGACCGAGGGGAAAAGCTAGTTAATATTATTTAATAACGTTAGAAAATTACAGGGACAGCATCTACCGACATAAATATTTTCATCATTTAATTGTTTTAACTTCATATACAATTTAGGTTTTAAAATAAATCATGCCGATAGGTTAATAACAGAATGCTCTTGCATGAATTGATTGTTATTCCTTATTTTAAGAGACATCGTCAAATTTTTTTGACATAAACATATGCGTAACACTTACCCAGTTTATAGTTGCGAAGGCGCTTCTTTTTGGCTTCAATCATTCGTTGTTTCTGAAAGAATGAAAATGATTACAATTAGTCATCTGCTTGAATGGTGCCGAAAGTCGAAATTATAGTCGATATTGTAATATCTGAAGCGGTCGAACTCGATTGTTATGAATATGAAAGGCTAAGAATTTTTTCCCCCATATAATGTCAACTGAAGTAGACACAATATTAATTTGAAATCATTTTTTCGGTTTTTTATTTACCCACTGTAAACTACCTCAAATTAATGAGGATCGTTAACCTTGTAGGTCGGTTGGTCGTGGTTGCTGTTGTCACCTCTAGTAGTTTAGTGGTCAGAACATTGGTGCGTAAAGCCAAAGGTCCCGGGTTCGATTCCCGGCGGGGGTGTGACAACAGCAACAATTTTTCCCTCATTAATTTGAGGTAGTTTGTAGTGGGTAAATAAAAAATCGAAAAAATGATTTCAAATTAATATTGCATATTAATCCACTATTAACTAACTAATAAATGCCATAGGATTTCATATATGAAGTAGACACATTGTACTGTTCGTTTCAGGAGATTAGAGATATGCCCCTTCCCTTTATTAGGATGCGCCGTAGCATAATTCCAAATTCAATCATATTTGTCTGCGGAGCTCATTTCTCCACAGATCATCCAGCGAGAACTAGACAAAAGTGTACAGTACCATTTGCAAAATTATTTAAACTGCCTCGTTAAATTTTAGGAATATGCATTATTTAAAAGCATATTTAGCCAAAAATAATAATAAGTGAATTAACTTAACGTTCTACACACCTATAAAACTTTTGCTTTGCTTTTATATACATTTTTGTTTTAAGAAATTGCTAAACATTTTCGTCTAGTACTGTACAGTTCTAGCCGATCTCCTAAGACCGCCCATCGAGAGCTCTGCTCGTTCAAGCTTGTTCCAACTATTTCTGTCTTGCTCACGCCTAGTGTGTATTCTTTCTATCTTCACGCAGATTTCTTCAAGGTCACAATTCTAACAAATTGAAATAGACTGTATATACAATAGTTAGACGAATTTGTGACCCAAAAAAGTACGTTTCATCATTATTTCTGTTGTCACCTATCGTAGCTTAGTGATCAGAGCACTGGCGCGTAAAGCCAAAGGTCCGGGGTTCGATTCCCGGCGAGGATGCGACAGCAACAACAATTTTTCCTTATTAATTCGAGGTAGGTAATTTTCAGTGGATAAAAATTGGATGAATTTTCACATTAATATTAAACATTAACCGCCATTAAAACTTTCGTATAATAAAATCGCTTCCCCACCTGTTCTGCACCGGTCTAACTAATCGTAAACGTGCAGACTTTCATTATTAAATGTGTTCCAAATTCGGTACTATAGCTGCATTGAATGGCTGCATAAACCACTCGGCAGTACCGTATCAACTGTGGCAACTAACAAGCGCCACTGCGACCCAATCTCCTTTATCTTTGTGTGTTCGTTTGTTTGTTTGTTCGTTTGTTGCATATCAGTCCGCGATATTTTTCGGTCATAAGACAAAGCTTGCTTCGATCGAAGAGGCACGTATTAAGAAAAAATCATCGCATGGAAAATGAAGAGAAAATGGGGAAAAGATACCACGAATGCAACAATGAAAGAATAAGGTACGACATTGATACGTCGATTGTTTCAACACATGTATCGTGTGTATGTGTATACACGTGTGATGACCTGACGTTGCAAACTTGTTGTAATGTGAAGTAAAAGTTTAAAAGTTTGTCTCAGCAGTCACTATTTACGTATAAATTAATGTAATTCGTTGTTGTTTTGGTGGATGAACATATGGATCAGTTAATTCCTTAAACAATTAATCAAATAACTGACATTTCTATATGTGGCACAAATGAAGAATTCATTGGAAACAACGAAAAAAAAAGCCTTTATTCAAAGGTCAACAGTATACAATTCACAAGCATACAACAGAAATATAATTTTACGTAAATTGGTTCGTTTTGAAGACGTTCAATCGTAATAGTACTTGTTTGGCATCGTATTTGTCATGATTTTGGAAATACATAATAAATAGGGACGATAACTTTTGAGATTATTTTTTTTGGAAATTATAAACAGTAAGCACTTTTAGATTAACTGTAACACGTATATTTACTTCAAAATAGCTAACTTTTAAATGGTCGCTATTTTTTTTAAGTGTTTTACACTGAGTTCCATGGAAATTAGTCATGTAGGGGCTATGATATAATTCGCTCTTCTATAGACAAAAGTAGTGATATTGAAAGGACCGATGGTGAACCTGAAATACATAATTAATTTAAATTATTTTTGTCCCTCTTTTGCACCTATGGTGTCCCCTTTGAATATGTTTAACTTCATATACGATGCTTGTCCCTGGGGCACTAATTCACACATTATATGTAAACTTCAAGTCAGCACCTCATTTGGTTTAGAAACTAGAAGCCAGTGATAAACGGACAGACGTCATAAAAGCGTTTCCACAAGAGAATAGGGTTTTTATTAGAATTTTTGGATACAGAACCCCTAAAGGTATCCTAACGTATTCCTACAGTGCATTAGAGAAAGGATGAGATATAAAATTGTTCGAAATAAAATAGCTGCCAAAATTTACATGAGCCGAAATTTATATCATACAGTAAATAGCAAACACCAAATGGAACATACTGAAGGCATAATGACTGCAAAAAAAATTGCACATTCGTCTACTCCCTGTTCATCTCTTGATATTTAAAGTGAAAGTTTTACGTACTTGTATGCCATCCAAACTAGTTTAAAAAAAAATGTATATATCTACATATGTGTATAAAATGTTTTGTATATTACATATTCTACACTTGCATGGTGTGTAAATTATGTCATATTGTACATATGTTGTTGTGTGTGTACATGATTGTTATGTAAACACACGATTACACTGAGTGTAGTGCAAAAAAAATTATGCACTTCGTGTAATAGTTGTCATTAAAAGTAAGTCTAATGAGGTCATAAATAAAAGTTAAATTAATATAAAAAAAATAATTTGTCGAAAATGAGGATGGGCGTTTTCATTAACCGAAACGATTGCAGAAGTTGCCACGTTTTTAGGGTTCCATACTTTAAAAGGCGAAAGAGAACCCTTATAGAATCATTTCCTTCTACACCTGTTTCTTATGAACGCGTGGAGGTATCAGGTTGAAATTAATATAAAATATTTAAGTCTACAATTCCTTGGAGTTGTGAAAAAATAAAATTTTTAAGTCATCGCAATCAAAAGAATCATGAAATTTGACAAGAAGTAATGTCTTATAGCAGAAATAAAAGACAAAAATCTGAAAACTTGTGAAAAATTTGTTGTTACAATATAAAAGAATATTTTTTTATTTGTAATATTGTAATAAAATTTTATACATTTATGCACTAATTATTTTTGGACAAACCTTATAATTAATTGTTTAACCAAAATTTTAAGGCTACAAAACTAAACAACTTTAGAACTAGATAACTTATAAGTCTTTTGAAATAGATACAACAATAATTAAAACTAATTGTTTCTGTCTATTATCTACACGTATAATTCCAAATCAAACTATGAATTCTACACTGCTTCGTGTTTTATAATTAGCTCGTCATGTGAAGAATGCATTTTTTTTGGCCTGGCGTGAAAATATTCGATCAATTATTAAATTATTTCATTAAGTGAAAATACAACACGTAATTATGAAATTTTTCAATCGGAAACAAGCACTCTCAGATCAAGTATCAACAAGTAGCAACGCAGCCAGAGCGTAACACTTGGTAACGCAAATAACGCGTTAGTACCCTACAAGACTTATTAAAAATGTACATTAACCATCCGATATCTATTTAATTGTTACACTAATTACTGTTTCACAATACGGAAATTAATTCTAAAAATTTCAAGATTATTCATTTTATTTATAACCAATTTACCCTTATTAGGGTTCCTAGTTGGCTAAGGAACCCTAAAAGCCGGACAGTGTTCGTCTGTATCGTATAACCTTTTTATCGTCCCATAAATTAATAAATACAGTGTAAACTCTTTATAACGTCACTCGATTTAACGACAAACTCCTTAAAACGACGAAATTGCTTGACTTTGGTTGGTTTACATTGTTTTCTATACAATATTACTCTCTATATAGCGTCACGCTCACTTTATTTAACGACAACAATGCGGCATTATAAATCATTGAGCAGTACTTTCTAAGTTGCCGAAATAGATAAGAACTGCAGCTGTGTACGTTGTTGAAGAAGACGATCCTGTCCCTCCACCAAGCATCAAACAAGCACTTAATGCAGCGAAACTATTAAAAACACACTTTTTATATAATCAAATTGATCCAGCAGTATCTCAAGATATGAGTAAGATACGTAACAAAATACAGTTAAAATATTGGAGTAGCAAAAAACATCAGACGAAGATAACAGGCTATACGCAATGTATGAATAATAATGTTCGTGTGCAAAATGTGTACTATATTGGTAAATGCATATTATTATAGAATAGTAAAATAATATCTTTTATTTCTCTCCATTTAACGACCACTATTTATAACGCCGAAAAATGTTTAATCTTTTAAGTGTCGTTATATAGAGTTTGCACTGTATATATATTTCATTAATTGATTTGTGGGTCTAAATTTGTGACCTAAAGATTCTTGAACCTCATTCAATAGAGTGTTTGAGATTAATATTTTTCTTCTTCCACCCTATTGATGTAATATATCTAAAAAGATTTTAAATGTGACCTTTAGTTAGTGTTTTCGATGGAAGCAATAGAAATTAGAAATAGATATTTTTTTTACAAAACTCCTTTCTATTACTATTACTCTCAACAAGATCGTTTATTCTAAAAATTGGACAAAATGAAGAATATTCTGTATTAACTTTCGACTAATTATTATTAGTGTTATATTTGACGTTATTGTTATTTGTTTTAAATTAATTTCGAATACGTATCTCGTTTTAGTGCAAATACGCAAATGGACAATGATGTGACCCCGGTATATTTAGCCGCACAAGAGGGTCACCTGGAAGTCCTCAAATTCCTGGTTGTAGAAGCCGGTGGTTCCCTGTTTGTAAGGGCCAAAGATGGTATGGCACCCATTCATGCAGCCAGTCAGATGGGGTGCTTGAATTGTGTGAAATGGATGGTAAATATTTTTATATCTCCATTTAATAAAAGCCTTAATTCCTCTATAATCTTTTCTCAAATTTACACCATCATCATCATCATTATTTACCCCTTTATACTCCTGCTTCTGCACCTAATATATCTCGAATTAGCTCTTTATGTTTCTTTTCCTTATTGAATTAGAGAATTGGAGCATTTCTTGTATTTCTTTGTTGAGATTCCTTTAACGTACTAAATGCTTTCCTTTCGTTTTAGATTCAAGAGCAAGGAATAGACCCCAACTTGCGTGACGGCGACGGAGCCACCCCCTTACATTTTGCGGCCTCCCGGGGCCACCTGGAAACAGTCCGTTGGCTTCTAAAGCATGGCGCTCGACTGTCTTTAGATAAATATGGAAAAAGCCCTATTAACGATGCCGCAGAAAATCAGCAGGTTGAGGTAACTTTTTATTATGCGGTTCAAGCAGGGGTAAAATATTTTCTGGTAGCTTTACTAACAGTACAGAGGGTTATAATCGAATGGTTACTAATTTTATTTTTCATCAAATAATCAAACTAGATCCGTTAAAAAGAATGTTCTGTTTGATGTGTAATTGAATTGGACGTCGAATCCGAAAATTGAAGGTTGATAAAAAAACTCACTTGCTTCTAATTCAGTCCAAAGTCTTGGCAAAATTGGATAATTTTACCATAGAAGTCAATCCGCAGACATAACATAACGGTTCATAGTCAAAAAGAGAACATTTTTTTGATCAATCTGGTATCAGTTAATGTGAGTCATTTTTAGAAGTTAATGGGTTACTTATTTAGCTTAAAAAACGCCCATTTATTCTGTCTAACCCATTTTTTGACCAAGCGGCATGACCCAGAGCAGGGTTGGCCAGCTTGTGGCGCGCGGATCGTATGCTACCCTCCTTGAATATTTTTCCGGTCTGTGAGATTTATCATGGTTTTACAAAATACATTCATGCATTTTATAATGGCCAAAAGACCAAAGTAGTGAAAATCAATGTATTAAAAAAAAAAAAAAACGATGTGTCTGTTCACCGGTACTGTACCGGTGACCATGAAGCTAGAATAAATGCTTCATTGGTGTTGTAGTGAAAACCAATGTATTAAAAAGAACCGATGTATCTATTCACCGGTACTGTACCGGTGACCATGAAGCTAGAATAAATGCTTCATTGGTGTTGTAGTGAAAACCAATGTATTAAAAAGAACCGATGTATCTATTCACCGGTACTGTACCGGTGACCATGAAGCTAGAATTAATGCTTAATTGATGGTGTAGTGAAAACCAAAGTATTTAAAAAGCCGATCTATCTGTCTATTCACCGGTACTGTACCTGAATTAATGTATATTTCAAATAATTAAATTTAATAATGATTGAATTCAACGTGTAATTAAATTTAAATGAGTAGATTTAATTACCGTATATATAAATCCCCCCTAGGTTTTGGCAAAAAATTTGATAATGTACAAAGACCCTTTCAGTTTTCAGTCGAAGAAAACTTCGAAAATAGTTTGAGGTGTGGCGCACATTAAGGGGCATATTTATTGTGAAGTTACCAAACCTTTTTACCCAATACATATTTTTTATAGTGCCTTAACGTTTTGGTTCAACATGGAACCTCGCCAGATTATTCTCCATCGAACAAGGATGAAGTTGAACGAAAATGCTCTTGCCATAGTAGAATATCGGAACAACCCAGAAAGGTAAGTGACAAAAGCAGAAATAATATTTCATTCTTTATTAAGAAAACGATTCAAATGTGTGTTACATGTGATCATAAAAAGGCGGGATCATCTTTTGAAAAATACAACGTACTATAAGAAAATTCATACAAATACGACCTGCACCTTCAGTCATCTTTTCATCATCATAAGGTCGTCAGTCCTAAGACTGTTTGGACACGTACCTTCACATTTTCCTATCCTCAGCTAATCTTCGCATTTCCCTAAAACTAGAACATCCCCACTTCCTTAACTATTTGCGAACAGTAATCTAATCTAGGTCTACCTTTTCCCCTCCTAACTTCCGTTTCTGTCTCTAATATGTCTAGACCTTCATGCCTGAGAAGGTGTCCTACCAACCTATCCCGCTTATCTCTTATTAACTTCCAGAGAGTCCTCTGTTCCCCTATTCTTTCTAATACCTCTTCATTTTTAACCTTCTCTATCCACGATATCCTCATCATTCATCTGTAACACTACATTTCGAACACTTCTAACCTTTTTTTTTTTCGTCGCGCCCACTGTCTAAGTTTCGCACTGTGCGGCGCTCCAAATATATACCTTTAACAATTTTTTTACAATTTCTAAATTAATCGTTCCCAAGCATAGAAGTGACTTCTTTTTATTAAAGGTTACTCTACCCTGCGCTATCCTCTGATTTATATCCTTACTACTCCTTCCGTCCTGACTTATCTGACTTCCTAGTAATCAAAGTCAGTAAGTAACACTTGCTTGTATACCTGATTAAAACAGAACAATTAAATAATTTCGGATTTACACTATGGAAATTGGTGAATGTCGACATTCATCGGTGCATATGTTAACATATACACACAGATAACGGACATTCACGGTAATACTGGCGAAAATATCAAAACTGCTTTGCTAGATTTGCATCAAGTTGTTGAAATATTTAAAAAAAAAAGTTACAAAATCAAATCTAAAGCACAGACTTGCTGTTGTAACGTTTGGATATACTTATCTACGGTTATAACGTCCAAACGCCGCTTTCTTCAACGTCGTTATAAACGATAGTTACAGTAAAAAGAAAACAAACGCTATTGGAAAGTTTCATTAGAGTTTCATTTATAAAAATTCTAACCAGTTTCGGTCCCGCGATCATTTTCAATGTCATATAGTAGATACTAATGTACTAAAAGAAACACAGCTTTATATGTGTCGTGTAAACTAGAAGTTAGCCAAAATAAGTGGGTAGTCTATGAAACTTACCCGAGAGAGCTTTTTTGATTTCTAGACTTTCTTGAAGAGATAAATTTTTACTTTTGTTACCACTACCTACTACATTATATTTATCTAAATTGTGATTAAACGATTTACAATGATCCGATTGCTTTTTGTCTTTTTTATTAATACTACAAATGTGCTCTTTTATTCTTATGCTTATAAATCTCCCACTCTGTCCAATGTAGAGGACATAAAAAGAATTGCACTTAATTTGTTGACTTTAGGTAGAAAGTTAGATAACAAATATTTCGAATTTGATTGATTTCTTTCAATCAGAATTTCTCGCCACAAAGTGTAAATTTTATTGATATTTACAATATTAACATACTCATCTAAAGCATTAAAACACCGCTATAGCCCATTTATTTACTATTTTAGCACAATTCACAGCGTATCTAGTCACTGAATCTATCTCTGTCGTTCCCTATATTTAAATGAGATACATCACCAAAACGGCGAATTAATTCGCAATTTTATGCCAGATAATGGCATAAAACGTCACGCTTTATGCCTACGAAACATTCTTTGAGATTGCATGCATTGTTGACGTTTTATTAGCTTTACCAACAATTAGAATACTCAGCGAGTGTATCCGGGAAGGTAAAAAGAACTAACACGATCAGACATATAATGTGAATATTAATAAGAAAATTCATTCTCAATTTTTTTTTCACTATAAATTACTTCAAATTAATGACAAAATCTTTAGGTATAGCTGAAACAATTTTATACTCCACAAGGACATTTAAAGGACTATTTTTTATATTAAGGATGTTTGGGAGGTACAATCGGAGACAAGAGTACATAAAATTAGAAATTCGTGATTAATTAGGTTTTGCAGCATATCATGAGGTAAATAAATACCATCTATACTAAAAAAAAGTATATGGTTTGAGAGAAAATTTGGAATTTGTCCAAAAAATTTGAATAAAATAAGAAATAACGAATAATATGGAAAATTTTTAACTGCCTTTTGGCAGTGAATATGCCAT
>NW_020439007.1:508497-512204 GCF_000699045.2 Agrilus planipennis | reverse complement strand
AACGTTTTCCGCACCCACCCTACCTATACCTACCCAGAACGCTAATAATAATAAGTGTAACTGCAATATCGAAATAATGATTCGAAATTCTAAAAAATCTTATACCTAATATGCATTTAATCACTAGTCCAGTTAGCCTACCTACAATATGCAATAAACTAAAAAATCAGATATTGCAATCGAACACAGCCAGGTATGCACAATCGTTGTAATTTTTAATTTTCAATAACAAACGATAGTAAACTTCAAAGGTTTTCTAAAACAACTTGTGCACTATAGCATGCAGTATCACAGGAAAATATGATAAAAAACACAATCGATTTGTACCGATTTACGAAAGCAAATTGTAATTATTGTAAGTGGAGTTTTGATTCGGTGATATAGACTTCGATTGGTGTTAGTTTATAAATTAAAAAATGCAGCGGCAATAAACGGATATTAATTTCAAACGTAAGGCCTTTTGTTATCTGTACCCAACCACCAGCAAGAAATTATGTTTTATTCTAATTTTAATGACATTACGTATCTATTTTTTTTTGCTAATGATACACTTATTACCAATTAAGAATAAATCACAATTTTATGTAATGAAGTAACTGCACGAGTTTCTTATTGTTTTAAATTTTTTAAAACATCTTCACACTTGAAAATTCCCAGACGTTTTGAAGGTTAACCTACTCAAAACATTTTTTGTCTCGATAACATACAAACAGGCACTTCAATTTTATTTATATACACAAATTACACAGGTCTGCGATAAAAAAGTTTTTTGTATAAATTTATCGTAAGCATGCAAATGTTGGTCTATATTTTGCAAATATAAACTTTGTTTTAACGTATCACGTCACATTTTTTTTGTATGTAGATTAATATATGTATATATAGCTCTTTGAATCGGCAAATTTATTTGTTTTTTCACAAAATTCATTTTATAGTTTATATTTCTATTTAATAGTCTTTAACTGAGCATTATATTGTCTTTTACTTTATTTTACTATGGATAGTCTGAAAGTAACTATCGTCGTTTACACCGCCTGAAAAAGAAATAGTTTATANGTATTGACCTCTTTTTATTTGTGTTATAGCGCGCCATTATTGAGAGAGATATAATATTAACGTGTAATAAAAGATTGTGTTTCATTTATCTTTAACTATGGCTTCTCGGAGTTGTAAAAACAATTCAAATATATTTTTTTACATTTGCAGACAATATACAATAATTAAGCAAAAATTGAATATAACAGACTTTGTAAAAAATGCTTATTAAGCTTACTTCAGAATGAAGTTGTGTTACCAAGATAAACACTGGGTTAGGATAAAATATGCCGGTTATGTATTGAAGTGTTAAGACAGTGGACTTATGGTAAATCAAAATCATTGTTATTCGGTATTTCTATGTCCAAATTAAAATGCAATTGGAAGTCGGAGTGAAAAATGTCCATTAATACGAGTTTGAAAGATCCCAAAAAAGTATTGCTTCCACCACTTTACTTTAAACTTGGTTTTATCAAACAGTTTGTAAGGGCATCTCGACTTGACCAACGGTGATTATTTCATGTTTAGATATCGAGGTCATGATTTATATAGGTTTTAAGCATATAAAAGAATCGTAAGGACACAAAAAATTACTTTTTAAGAAAAAAGTCAATTCAAAAATCAGTTTTGTTTTGTTTATTTTCGATTTTTCCATGCTTTAATATTGTCGGAGGTAATTTTAACTAACACCATCGAAAAGAGCATCGTTAAAAACATAGAAACACTGGTTATCGAATACTTTTTCGTCGCACTCATTACGTGGCAAGGGTTCAAATGGAAATGTGTTCTCTGAGCATTTATGGGTTAATGTGACGTGGTATACACCATATGAATATCGTTTTCTATTACTTTTAAGACAATTACTACAAACATTAACAATTCAAGAAAAAGTCTTTAAAAAAAAATTTCGCAGACCTGTGTTATTCTTGTAGCAATACACTTTGTTACAAAAAATATCTTTTTATAAATAGGGCAGCCCACCAAACAATAGTTGCATCAATTGTAGCCTCTTTACATCTGACGCAAATCAAGAACCGTTTTATCTTCACCCCCCACTACTCAACGGTAACATCGAGACCCCCCATGCACCCCAAGATGGGCTATACGTCAACCCTATGAACATACATCGACACAGGTACTAAAATACAGATACTTATAATCTTTAATTTAAAAATTCTTTAAAATAATGATGATACAGTGGAATTCGTTTATTACGACTCCGCCTATACTGACCGACCGCTTAATATGAAGTAATTGCAGTGTTAAGTTTGGTTTTCATATTAAATTATCTATAGGAAAGTTTCGATATATTGATTCCGTTTAAAATGACATATCGTTTATTATGACTGATTCTCAAGAAATCATATCCGGCTATAATGACCCAAGTGATTAATATTAACATTTTCGCTCATTTTTCTGACTCTTATAATGTATATTGATATTACAATTCATCGTTCTTTTTCTTTTTCTGTTAATAAATATATACAATTTGTAGTTTTTCTCTCTATTAAACTAAATAAGTAACCAAAAAAGAAAGTTGTTTATTTTCTAAGACTAAGCTTTGTCTGACGCCCGCATAGTAAAACGTGTTTGATGTCGCTATAAGCGGATTCTACACCATTTTTCATATTTTAAATTTTTATAATTTAACATGTATTCAAAAAAAAAGTAATTATTAATTACTCACAATTTCAAAACATGTTTCGTTATTAAATTATGTTCATATTCCTGAAGCACATCGAGTATCTCGGACAGCTCATGTGGAGAGAACATCGAAAGTGAATCATTTTACTTACATAATCCGCGAGAATTGGTTTATACAAGGGTAAAGGATATTTTTGAAAGATCTGGGGTAAGAAAGTCAGCCCCTGCGACCCTATCTGCTCTCACAGGTAAGTCGTCTTGACGAATTATTTTTATTACGTATAATTATTATAAATTTAAAAGTGCTTACAAATAAATTGTCAGCACGGGTACAACAGGAATTCGATCGTAGTCAATTTAACTTAAATAAAAAACCTATTATAATAAAAACCTTCCTAGCCCCTACGGAGTCCTCCAATTCCCTAAATTTTGTATTTGTAACTACAGTGTAAACTCTTTATAACGTCACTCGATTTAACGACAACATCCTTAAAACGTCGAAATTGCTTGACTTTTGTTGGTTTACATTGTTTTCCATACAATATTACACTCTATATAGCGTCACGCTCACTCTATTTAACGACAACAATGCGGCATTATAAACCATTAAGCAGTACTTACTAAATTGCCGAAATAGATAAGAACTGCAGCTGTGTACGTTGTTGAAGAAGACGATCCTGTCTCTCCACCAAGCATCAAACAAGCACTTGATGCAGCGAAACTATTAAAAAAAATACTTTCTATATAATCAAATTGATCCAGCAGTATCTCAAGATATGAGTAAGATGCGTAACAAAATACAATTAAAATATTGTAGCAGCAAAAAACATCAGACGAAGCTAACAGGCTATACGCAATGTATGAATAATAATGTTCGTGTGCAAAATGTGTACTACATTGGTAAATGCACATTATTATAGAATAGTAAAATAATATCTTTTATTTCTCTCCATTTAACGACCACTCTTTATAACGCCGAAAAATGTTCAGTCCCTTATGTGTCGTTATATAGAGTTTACACTGTATTT
>NW_020439007.1:507388-508448 GCF_000699045.2 Agrilus planipennis | reverse complement strand
CCAAGCATCAAACAAGCACTTGATGCAGCGAAACTATTAAAAAAATACTTTTTATATAATCAAATTGATCCAGCAGTATCTCAAGATATGAGTAAGATACGTAACAAAATACAATTAAAATATTGGAGCAGCAAAAAACATCAGACGAAGATAACAGGCTATACGCAATGTATGAATAATAATGTTCGTGTGCAAAATGTGTACTATATTAGTAAATGCACATTATTATAGAATAGTAAAATAATATCTTTTATTTCTCTCCATTTAATGACCACTCCTTATAACGCCGAAAAATGTTCAGACCCTTAAGTGTCGTTATATAGAGTTTACACTGTATTTTAAACCCTATTAACTCTACCAAATTTGTTAATGAGTAAGTAATACATTTAATTCATCAATTGCATTTATACGATATCCTACATGACCAACATTGAAAACCTTCCCCCAAGGCCCCAGAACCTTATATGTAATTGTAAATACTCTAAAAATTATTAGCTTTACCAAAATCAAATTATTGAGTGGACAGTTTGAGTTCGCATTAAAAAAAAAAAAAGAAATAGTAGGGCACAAGATATAGGCTGATGAAGTACAGGCGGATGCTTTAAACATAAAGGTCAAAAGGTTAGAGATCATTTATCTTAAGAAACAGAATCATATATCAATTAGTGATAGGTTAGATTGGTCGCTAAGACATCTTCTCAGACACGAAAGGCCAGTTAGAGACATATTAGAAGCAGAAACAGGAGTTAACAGTTAATGTGAAAATTCATACCTACTACAAACTAAGGTAAAAGGCCCAGTTTCTGACACTCTAAGAGTGACAGCTGAGATTATATTACGAGAAATAAAATAATATTTAATTAGAATAAATAATTTTTATACTATAAACAAGTTCAGAGTTTCTAGAAAAACTCATATACGCGATATAATTATTTGAAGCGAATTAGTTATTTTAATTAATGATTTAAAAAGTGATGTTTGAAGACCCAGTTTCTGACACTTAAAATTTCTTGTGTTGTAGTTTCTGACACTGCCATCGGCCTAGTTTCTGACACTCATA
>NW_020439007.1:502993-506569 GCF_000699045.2 Agrilus planipennis | reverse complement strand
CGAAGTGTCACAGTATCCCTATAGCTATACTACTTATAATGATTATTTCACTGATTGAATCGTCGAACGCGCATCTATAATTTGCTTAGACCATAACTAAAAAATGGCTTCCGCTATCACTCCACACTTAAAAACTTTTTTTTATTAAGTTTTCTTATTTTTTATTATTGTGCTTGTCATTAATTAGGTACAGAATAAATTTATTTTAATTTTTAAAAAATTTATTAACCCACTTAAGATCTTTTCTTTTTTTTAATTCAACATGAACTTAAAATTGTCAGAAACTGGGCCAGTGTCAATAACTGGGTCTTTTACCTTACCTGAGGTTAATGAGGGAAAAACTTTTGTAGCTATTGACACACCCTCGCCGAGAATCGAACCCGTGATCGGTGTTGTCATCTCTCGTTGTCTACTGGTCAGAGCAGTGGTGCGCAAAGCCAAATGTCCCGGGTTCGATTCTCGGCGAGGATGTGACAACAACAGCAAACACTTTTTCCCTCATTAACCTGAGGTAGTTTGTGGTGGACAAAAAATTGAAAATCAATTTTCACATTAATATTTCATATTAACCAATATTAAGAATTAAAAATGTTAACAGTGAACCTCAAGATATACAATTAAATTAAAATTCCATTTACTACGTATAAACTATTCAACTCCAACCGGGGAAATTTTACATGCTCTACCTGTTACAGTAAAAGTTGAGGTACACTCCAGTAGCAATGGTTCAGGTTCGGACGGTAATTTGTCTTCGTCAGAGATGTCAGAAAGATCAGATAACGATCATGATTACGAAGACATCTACTTTACCCAAGAAGAGTTTAGAAGCAAGTCACGAGATCGTGAAGAACAACATTCAGGTGGCAAAAGAGATCTGATTCTCCGTCCCCGTTCGCACTCGATCTCCTCAATCAATTCCAACGTGATCATCTCCAATTTGGAAGAGACCTACGAGTCATCGTCTGCAGGCAACGAAAAGATTATCATATCTGAAAGACACGAAACTTCGGTGGAAATCAACCAGGATAAATCGGGCGTTCGACATTCGCTGCCCCACAAAGGAGTTAACAATAACAAGCTTTTGAAACGTACTACATCCACCCCGGCAAATATATCTTCTCCACCGCCACCACCCCCTCCATTGCCCAGCAACGACTGCAAGTTCGAAACGGACTTTATTTTTGCAAGGCAAAAGAGAACAGAATCCGTTCGAGAAGACGCTAGCGTCGAAAACGAAGTAGAGGTGATTCAAGAACCAACACTAAAGCCCTCTGAAATTATTAAGGGAAACATCAAGAACATGTCGTCTCTCAGTGAGTAATTTTGTCTTCTGAAATTCTTCTCGTTTTTAAACAAATGATTCATGTTCCAGCAACTTCGAGGCGCCACAACTCATCGTCTTGCTCAGACCTGACCATCATCAGTCTGGAAATGGAAACATCATCTTCAGAGAAACCGTATCCCCATTTGGTCAACAAGCAACGCGTTTTGCCCTTTGTACCGCCCAGTTTCCTTGGGGTCAGCAGCGATTCCAACAACCTCATCAAACCTTCTGAATATCTCAAAAGCATCAACGACAAAAGGTCTGCAACACCTCTCCGGTTGGGAATGAGAAGGTGTTCGCAACAAGAAGAGAAATCGACAACAGTCTCCGTTATTAAGGACGATAGGAAATCAGGAAGCGGCTTCGTAGGACCACCACCTCCACCACTACCCCAAGCCGAAGATGGAGAGAAAGACGAAGAAACGAAACAAACAACAGGAGCACCCTCCACGGACACCGCAAAGAAACAATCGCAACCACTTTCGACAATTAGTATAAAAGATCTTCATTCCGTCCAACTGAGGAAGACGGATAAAATTGCCGCTACCAAAACGTTTTCCGCACCCACCAGGAGCCTTAGTCTGCAGTGTCTTCAAAGTGAATCGTTTCTGGCACAGAAAAGTGACCTGATAGCGGAGCTGAAGATGTCCAAAGACATTTGTGGCATCAAGAAGATGAAAGTGGAGAAAGCAAAGGTCGAAGAACGCCAAGAGAAAGCCCTCATTACGGAAATAAGTAAACAATTCAACCCCAACAACTTTGTCGAAAAGGTCAGTCCATAATAACAATAAATCATCATCATCATAAGGTCATCAGTCCTAAGACTGGTTGGACACGCACCTTCATTTTTTCCTATCCTGAGCTAATCTTCGCATTTCCCTAAAACTAGAATAGCCCACATCCTTAACATTTGCTAAGAGTAATCTAATCTAGGTCTACCTCTACCCCTCCTAACTCCTGTTTCTGCCTCTAATATGTCTCTGACCAGACCTTCATGCCTGAGAAGGTGTCCTACCAACCTATCTCGCCTANGTTTCTGCCTCTAATATGTCTCTGACTAGACCTTCATGCCTGAGAAGGTGTCCTACCAACCTATCTCGCCTATTTTTTATTGTCTTCCATAGAGTCCTCTGTTCTCCTATTCTTTCCAATATCTCTTTATTTCTAACTTTTTCTACCCAAGATATCCTCATCATACGCCTATAACACCACATTTCGAACGCTTCTAACCTTTTCTTTTCCGCCGCTCCCACTGTCCAAGTTTCGCACCCGTACAACGCCGTGCTCCAAACATACACCTTTAAATAATAAATAATAATAATCAAATGAAAGAGTAATTTACCAATATTTTACTTGGTAAATTGTTGTTGTGTGTAGATTCCAGACAGAGATAACAGTGGCAATGTTATACCTCCATGGAAGAGACAGATGTTGGCCAAAAAGGCCGCCGAGAAGGCGAAGAGAGAACTCGAAGAGCAGCTACAAAAAGAAGCTGAAGCTAAAAGATTACAATCCATACCACAGTGGAAAAGAAATTTAATCGCCAAGAAAGAAGAAACTGAAAACAAAATAAGGTGAGGTAACATTTAAAATAATCCGATTTTTTCTTCTAAATGACCCTGGCCAAAGTCAAAACAAACAAAATGACTACAACAATATTCACTAGTCAGTCGGTGTTATATGTATGTGAAAAAATTAATTAATAAAAGCATAAATTAAGAAAAAAAATTACAATGCATCGGCCGCGTATTGAACCCGGATCCGGTTATGCGGGCGCCGAGCATCCTTAACCACTGGTCCAATAACGCTTCCAACAAATGCTGCGTATAATAGATCGCCTCGCTATATTTTGGATAGAATTTGAATTTGTTTTAACTGAATATTATTAATTTTAATTTATTTTCATAAACTACTGAATTGTTCATTATTTATTGAAGATCCACAGTATACACTCCAAAATTACTGGACGAACCAAAGTCTCCTAAAGCCTTCGAGATACACGAATGCTCAAAAACAAAAGCTGCAACCTCCCAAGAGGGAAACAAGAATAATCAGGATGACAACAACAACAATAATAACTCGGCATTAAGTAACCCCCTGAAGCAGCAGAGTCCTGATAGTGACGACGAAAAGAATTTGATTCCTTGGAGGGCGCAGTTGAAAAAGACGAACAGTACGTTAAACCTTTTGGAGTAAGTAACTTTTGAAAAATTAATTAAGTAACGAAAAATCAATTTGTTTTAACACTTAAA
>NW_020439007.1:464034-499175 GCF_000699045.2 Agrilus planipennis | reverse complement strand
AATACCTCTTCATTTCTAACCTTTTCTACCCACGATATCCTCATCATCCGCCTATAACACCACATTTCGAACGCTTCTAACCTTTTCTTTTCCGCCGCTCCCACTGTCCAAGTTTCGCACCCGTACAACGCCGTGCTCCAAACATACACCTTTAAATAATAAATAATAATAATCAAATGAAAGAGTAATTTACCAATATTTTACTTGGTAAATTGTTGTTGTGTGTAGATTCCAGACAGAGATAACAGTGGCAATGTTATACCTCCATGGAAGAGACAGATGTTGGCCAAAAAGGCCGCCGAGAAGGCGAAGAGAGAACTCGAAGAGCAGCTACAAAAAGAAGCTGAAGCTAAAAGATTACAATCCATACCACAGTGGAAAAGAAATTTAATCGCCAAGAAAGAAGAAACTGAAAACAAAATAAGGTGAGGTAACATTTAAAATAATCCGATTTTTTCTTCTAAATGACCCTGGCCAAAGTCAAAACAAACAAAATGACTACAACAATATTCACTAGTCAGTCGGTGTTATATGTATGTGAAAAAATTAATTAATAAAAGCATAAATTAAGAAAAAAAATTACAATGCATCGGCCGCGTATTGAACCCGGATCCGGTTATGCGGGCGCCGAGCATCCTTAACCACTGGTCCAATAACGCTTCCAACAAATGCTGCGTATAATAGATCGCCTCGCTATATTTTGGATAGAATTTGAATTTGTTTTAACTGAATATTATTAATTTTAATTTATTTTCATAAACTACTGAATTGTTCATTATTTATTGAAGATCCACAGTATACACTCCAAAATTACTGGACGAACCAAAGTCTCCTAAAGCCTTCGAGATACACGAATGCTCAAAAACAAAAGCTGCAACCTCCCAAGAGGGAAACAAGAATAATCAGGATGACAACAACAACAATAATAACTCGGCATTAAGTAACCCCCTGAAGCAGCAGAGTCCTGATAGTGACGACGAAAAGAATTTGATTCCTTGGAGGGCGCAGTTGAAAAAGACGAACAGTACGTTAAACCTTTTGGAGTAAGTAACTTTTGAAAAATTAATTAAGTAACGAAAAATCAATTTGTTTTAACACTTAAATAACAGCAAGTTTATTATTTTTCGTAAGCTTTTTTCTTTTANAAGGCGCTCAGGACGAACGTGAACAAGATTCCTATGGGAGAAGTCAAAGCCAGATAGGTGTTCAACTTGGCGGCGATCTCTTGTTCGCAGGTGTCTCTGATGTAAATTTTCAGTTGTCCAATCCCGAATCCGTTCCCCATACCGATAAGAAATCGGCTTATCAAGATTTCCGTGAGGTTACCGGCACAACACATCACAAACCATCCAGCTAGTTCGAGGGTGGCGGCCAAGAGAACCCCGTGCTTTGCTCCCAAACGCTTACTGGTGGAGAAAAATGCTCCCAAACAATTGCCCTTCCAAAGAAACGAAGTTATCAAAGCGGTCTGGTTCAATCTTATGGGTATGGGTGACTCGTCGCCCATGAGAAATGGATAGGCATGCGAAGACCAGCCTAGCATCATCCCAAATGATATACCAATGAGATAACCTGAAAAAATTTTGTTAATTGTCAAATACATATAGGAGTTGGAATTATTTGTTCTGCTTCCCAAACTGAGATTAATGATTTTATTGTTCCTTTGTTTTTTTTTAAGAATTTTTACTTTCATTTTTTTTTGTCGATATGTACTTATACATGCATATAATACCTACATATCTTACTGTGCGTAATAGTTAAGTCAATATACCATGTAACTCTATTTTTCTTATACATATATCAATGTATATATAACATGGGTATGATAAAACAGTATTTATACATTTATACACATATTGCGGTAATAAAACGTAAAACTTTAAGAATTATTCGTCTAATTGTAAGTTAAAAGTTTTTCCAGTTTAAATAAACAAAAAAAAAATTGAAAATATTTGTATAATTTCTTAAAAAACAGGAAAATAATGTTTCTAAGTTAATAAAACGTAAGAAGAACAGGTAGGTATTACAAAATTTTGATATTTTATCAAATTTTAACAGAACCAAATAATATTATTGATTANTGGTCTGCAAATTTCTTTATTTTATATAAAAAAATGATCCAAAAGTAGTATGTCATATCGAACGGAAAAATATGCATATTATAATATTACTAATTAACTTTTCAATTTTTAAGCCTTTAAATAATTTGCAGTTCTATTAATTAAATCAGATACTTTACGATATTGAAATTTTGTACTTGTAATAAATTTTGTAGCTTCAACAAGCACCTCTAAAACAAAGACTTAAAAAATAAAACCATAATTTACTTAAAGTAAAAATTTTATTATTTTTAAAAACAAATGCGTAGAGGTAGTTCAGAATTTCATGACACACGACCCTGTGACATTTGCGCGAAAGGCTAAAGGAGAACTCCAATGCCAATATCATGAGATTCTAGAATAGGTACCTGTACGTAGTTCTTTTCTAGAAAACCATTGCAATTCTTCATATAGTTACCAGAAGATATCTGCTACCCCTAATAGAACGATAATAGAACGTGTCATAAGCAGCCCCTTTAAATTAAGTACACAATCTTTTTTTTATTTAATTATATTTAATTTTTATTTCATCAATACTTAACTTTATTTTATAAAACAAGAGTATTTTCCTTATTATTTAAACACAGCAAGAGACGAAAGTACATAGTTCATTTTTAAAATACAAATTTGTCACTTCAAATATATACAGGGTGTCCCACACATTATAGGTAACTTTTCAATTGCATATGGAAGACGCCAAGTCCAATAAGAAAATTATAACACGATAAAATCCAAAAACTGAATTCAGAAAAGAAAAATACTTTCATTTATGGTAGAAACTGATGAGCAGAGGTGCCAATTTGAAAAAGATTTTCTAGTTGGGTTTCCCCCAACATACTGAAAAAATAATTCACGGAACATTATCATCACCATCGTCGCTTTATCTTCCGCCGTTGTTTCAGATTTCACCCCCACTACTACATCTTCATAACAATTATTATCCTTGACAGACAGCGAAACACTTCAAACCCTTCTTTGTAATACATAAGGGTCAAAATTTCGTAATATAAATAGAAACGTTTTTATCTTTGTCATCCTTATTACTGCCATTGTCCTTCTTTTGGGACTCGTCTTCGGGCAGGGATTGTTTATAAAAGATGGCTATAAAAACGGCGCTGGCTCCAGCCACACTGGTCATCAAGACGTACCCAGCATGTACCCCGTAATGGTAATAGAGCTCTTGAAAACTCTTGGTTATCAACAAAGCACTAAGCGAAAACACGGTAATGTAAACACCACCTGCAAAATCCTTGGCGTTGGCAGGGAAAATGTCCTTTATTATGAGTAACGACACCGTCCTTATACCGAAAGTATGAACAACGTTGAACGATAAAGCTATCACCAAAGGTAACCACGAAAAATTACGATTCAACTGAAGAACGTCGTTTTTGTAATAGAAAAACAAAGTCATTAGCATCATCAGGAACGACGTAATACTAAAGCTACTGACAAGTAAAATCTTTTTGGAAAAACGTTGGGTAAACTGCAAGGAAATTGTAGTCATAACGAGAAAAACAAACCCATAAACTATAACACATATTTGGGGGTAGGGATTTTCAGCCTCCCTATAAATTAATTCAGCAAATATGATATGCGGGGGTCCACCCGATACCCTCTGAACCACCACCAAGATGGTAACAATCAACATGCTATGTCTTATAGAGCTATCACTCAAAGCTTCGAACACCCCAAGTTGTTGATCTTCGATCGTGTAATGCCTGTAGGTCTTGGTCACCTCCATAATCTTCTCTGTCTTCACCGGATCAATGATATTCCTTATTACCGCCACCCTTTTGTTTTCCATATACCTCGGTTTCTTCGGTATGAACCCGAATAAAACCAGGGCAATAAAAGGAAAAACAGTACAGACAACGGACACAGTCCTAAAGGACACCAAGGCGCTCAGGACGAACGTGAACAAGATTCCTATGGGAGAAGTCAAAGCCAGATAGGTGTTCAACTTGGCGGCGATGTCTTGTTCGCAGGTGTCTCTGATGTAAATTTTCAGTTGTCCAATCCCGAATCCGTTCCCCATACCGATAAGAAATCGGCTTATCAAGATTTCCGTGAGGTTACCAGCACAACACATCACAAACCATCCGGCTAGTTCGAGGGTGGCGGCCAAGAGAACCCCGTGCTTTGCTCCCAAACGCTTACTGGTGGAGAAAAATGCTCCCAAACAATTGCCCTTCCAAAGAAACGAAGTTATCAAAGCGGTCTGGTTCAATCTTATGGGTATGGGTGACTCGTCGCCCATGAGAAATGGATAGGCATGCGAAGACCAGCCTAGCATCATCCCAAATGATATACCAATGAGATAACCTGAAAAAATTTTGTTAATTGTCAAATACATATAGGAGTTGGAATTATTTGTTCTGCTTCCCAAACTGACAGAGTGCACTTAAGATTGGGATTGTTAAAAAAATTATAATTTTTGTGAAATTTCTATCAAAAAAACATGTAAATTTTGTTACAATTTTTGTTTCACTAAAATACTTATAGCTGTAAATTGTGGATAGTTTGAATATTATCCATTTGATTCGTAAACTATCCATTTGTGGATAAAGTACAAACCATCTTTTCATTTAATTGGTTTAGATAATATAAGTTGATAAATTAGTCAAAGTATCGATTAGTTTGCACCCTTTTCTTGTAGCCTGTATTTCACCTTCCAATTCTGGATAGTTTGTAAACTAACTGAATAGGGCATAAGTTATTAATTTTAGTAAAACTAATTTGGTCACAGTAGATACTATCCGGCTAGTTTATAAATTAGTCCGAAAAGTATAGATTACTTAGCAGTACTCAGTACTATTCTTGTGGTTTTTGTCTCATGTTCAAATTCTGGATATTTTGTAAACTAACTGAATAATGCACAAGTTATTCTTAGTAAAAACTGATCTATTCATTTGCCTGGTTTAGATACTATCCGGCTAGTTTATAAATTAGCCAAATGTATCCATTCGTTTGTGTATTTTTCTTGTAGCCTGTGCACCTGTTATTATTGGATAGTTTGCAAACTAACTGGATAATACACAAGTTATCCAATTTATTAAAAGATGATTTGATTTTACATTTGATTAGTTAGGTGTGATAAATATTGTTATTTTTACTTACCAAAAAGTACAGGAACCACCTGTAAAATCTTTTTTCGTGTTTGTGGGTATTCATATTTCACTCCTCCCATATCTCAACTTTAAAACAAAAAACACAAAACACTAACCGTAGAACACCACCAAGACGCCTTCTAGCGCAGACGAAAGACGAAATAACTTTCGTATTAATCCCGTGTGCTATCTGACGACAGAATATATTCAAAATTGCACCTCTCTTTCAACAATTAGTAAGATCCCGATTACAATAGATTGTTAATAATGGTCCCACGATCCTGTGTTTGCACGATTCATTAAATACCTTTAACACTTTTAGAATCCAAATCAAATATCGGTAATTAATAAATACCTCGATACATATGTAAATGTGTACATACATACACCAAACCAAAAAAAAAAGGAGAATATGCCAGCATTTTTTTCTATTGTTCTAACAGCATTGTCTACGTAACATCCCAAAAAGATTTTAATTAACAACGAAATTTTCCAATGAAAAGTGGACCTGCAGATACACTTATGTAATAATTAGTAAAATGATTTTAATTACTTATGTTTACCGTCTCAAAAAAGGAATGCCAAAGGTCATACACGGATCATGCATGCATCATAAAAATATATGCGCTTTTTGTTATTTTAACATATTTTTATGAATAAGAAGATATTGCATTTTGTTTTTCCTTTAATTAAAAAAATGAGTCTTTATGCCAATACGTTGTTTCAGATTTCACCCCCNATATTTTATTCTACTAAAACCAAAAAAGAACTATTCAAATTTAATATACCGTTCAAATTTTTGAAAACTATCGATTATATAACGATTTTAAAGTTCGAAACAATATTTCAGTTCCAGAAGGTTCTATAACTACCAGACTTAAGACTGAAGACTAAAGCTAACTTAAGAAAAAGGAAATTTTTATTTAATTTATACTGTATGAAAATAAATAAAAGTAAAACAAAAATACTGGTATGCAAGGGAAGGAAAAATAGAAAAAGAGTAAATATAAAGGTAGGAGAAGAAAAATTAGAACAAGTGGCCGATTTTAGGTATCTAGGAAGTCAGATAAGTTAGGACGGAGTTAGGAGTAGTAGGGATATAAAGCAGAAGATAGCATTGGGTCGTGTCGCCTTTAATAAAAAGAAGTCACTTCTATGTTCGCGAATAGTTAATTTAGAAATTCGAAAAACGTTGTTAAAGTGTATGTTTGAAGCGCGACACTGTACGGGTGCGAAATATGGACAGTAAGCACTGCGAAAAAGAAAAGATTAGAAGCGTTTGAAATGTGGTGTTACAGGCGAATGATGAGGATACCGTGGACAGAGAAGGTTAGAAATGAAGAAGTATTAGAAAGAATAGGAGAACAGAGGACTCTATGGAAGTCAATAGGAAATAGGCGAGATAGGTTAGTAGGACAGAGAGGTCAGAGACACATTAGAAGCAGAAACGGGAGTTAGGAGGGGTAGGTTCTAGCTTTAGATAAATGCGAAGATTTGATCTGGATAGGAAAAGCTGGAAGTCCAACCAGTCTTAGGACACACGACTTTATGATGATGATGATACTACAATTTAACTTTTGTGAGTGAATTCTTGTTGTTTAAAGGTTCCTTGAACTTTGAAAATCTGTTTAAATGCTTATGAATAATTAAAGAAGAAGTCTTCCTTTTTTTAGGTCGAATTATTGTCCTGTTTCGTTTAGAAATCGTTTTTGTCGTAATAAAGATCTTTGGAGATATGCAAGGAAATTTTCGTTAAAAAATTGCATCGCTGGTTAGCTCCTAGCAAATTTACAAAGGATTCAAGGATTCTATACATTAGTAATACATCAATGGAGTTTGTGCGACAGCCTCAGATCTCATGATAACGACAAATATTTCTTGCCATGACATAAAAAAGAGCAATTAATAAACAAATTAATTCTCACCTAGATCTCTTCGAACTGCAAAAAAATTGATAAAAACACCTATCATAGACACCTAGTTCCCTTGAAAAGTTCTTACGTAATAGTGATGGTGTTCATAACTCAATTACCATTTTGACGAACTTGACACACACAATGGCTACAATGGTGTGTTAACTGGTGTCAACACAATCTGCACCTTTTCTAATTACACGGTTCTTAAAGTCTAATGTGCCTATTAAATCGCAAAACAAATCTAAAGCAACAAACAAGCCAAAACTGTCAATTTCTTTGGTAAACCTTATTGCAAAATATTAAGTATAAAGTTCACATTTTTTCTTGCTTTTCTGCATAGAGTATCTTGCACTCATATTTTATAGCATATCGAACATATAATGGTGCAGTTCTTACCTTATAGTTGCCTCCTTTTGGCGATGCTATCTGAAAAATAATAAAAATGCGTTTTAGTGGTAGACAACAATGATTTTTAATTAATTTTTTAGTGATTTTCATTATAAAATAAGTTTATGACTTTTTAATTTGGACAGAAATCGCAAAAATCCCAGATATTAAGGGTTAAAACGCGAATATTTGATGCTGGAATATCATCCCTTACAAATACAATAAAATGAGCTCCAGAAAATATTGAACTGGTAACTGATTTTTAAAAACAAAGCTCAAAAATCCAGTGATTAGCAACTATATAATATTCACATTCACGTTTGGTTAGTTTAGATACGATCAAGCTAATTAAAAAGTTAGTCAAAAGTATCGATTACTTTGTGTTTTTTCTTGTAGAAACTGTTTTAGTTATAAATTCTGCATAATAAGTGAAGAAAGTGCTTAATGCACAACTTATTCATCATCATAAGATCGTCAGTCCTAAGACTGATTGGACACGCACCTCCACTCTTTCCTATTCTGAGCTAATCTTCGCATTTCCCTAAAACTAGAACAACCCACATCCTTAACTATTTGCGAACAGTAATCTAATCTAAGTCTACCTCTACTCCTAACTCCTGTTTCTGCCTCTAATATGCCTCTGACTAGACCTTCATGCCTGAGAAGGTGTCCTACCAACCTGTCTCGCCTATTTCATATTGACTTCCTTAGAGTCCTCTGTTCTCCTATTCTTTCTAATCTCTCTTCATTTCCACCCCTTTCTACCCACGTTATTCTCACCATTCGCCTGTAACACCACATTTCGAACGCTTCTAACCTTTTCTTTTCCGCCGCACCCACCGTCCATGTTTCGCACCCATACAGCGCCGCGCCCCAAACATACACCTTTAACAATCTTTTTCGAATTTTTAAATTAACCGTTCGCGAGCATAGATGTTACTTCTTTTTATTGAAGGCGACACGACCCTACGCTATCCTCTGCTTTATATCCCTACTACTCCTTCCGTCCTGACTTATCTGTCTTCCTAGATACGTAAAATCAGCCACTTCTTCTAATTTTTCATCTCCTATCATTATATTCGCTCTTTTCCTACTTATTATTCCCTTGCATACCAGTATTTCTGTTTTACTTTTATTTATTTTCATACAGTATAGTTTTGTCAGTACCGTTTTCATTTTATTTAAAGCTATCTCTAAGTCCTCAATGTACAAGTTATTAATTTTAAGAAAATCGTAGTTTTCAATTTTACTTCAAGAAATTCAGTCAATTCAACTCGAAAACGGGGACAACTTGCGCTACCCCATGAGTAAAGGGCCTTTGCAAATTTTGCGGATCTAACTTTGAACATTGGTCATAATGATGCTTTTCTTCTTGGAAATGAGTGAAATTTACAAAAATAAAGATATATAACGAACTCAAATGGCTATTTTACCCCAAATACTCTGTTTGTTTTTCAATTATCGAGTTAAAATTAGACCCCACATCTTACTTTCCAGCATACCTAAGTCGAAGCAAACCTTTATGAAGTTTATCCATCAAATTTTAGTAAAAACAAAAACTTTACAAGAACAATTTGTTTTGGCGCTTAACTTAAGTAAGATATTCCAGGTTTTAGACAACCCATCGGGCACTGGCACATGCGCTTTGAGTTCGCTGACTTTCAAGTAAGCCAAGTAATCGAGCAAAGCAAAGAATGCAACAGGTTCTTGGAGTTCTTGAATTTCTACCTCTGCCGTACCATTACCTGGTCGGATACCTGAATGGTTACGAGCGGTTCTAGTTGTTCAGACGGGCCGATTTCTCGAAAAAAACAGACAGAAAATGACAATTCTAACAAGATAGTGACTGAATAACGTTTTTGAAATAATCGCGTGTGTTTTTTACGTAATTATCGTTTTTTCTTTTTGCTTTTTTAAAGTTGTGGTGAGTGTTGTTGATTTCGGTTGCTTCCTTCGTATATATACAGAAAGTGTTTCAAAATGCCTTGTTCAGCTATTACCCTTAGTTTAGCGACCATAGCTTCAATTATAGCTGTAGCCTTGCTAGCCATCGCTTTCGCAACGGACAACTGGGTTTACATCGAAGTGAAACGGTCCAATATTCAGGTAATCAGATTTTTTATTTCACTACGTTTCGTCGCAGCCACGGGTACAATATGTAACATTTTATTTCCGCGATTCGTGAAGTCGTGAAGATGGCCCAGCGCCAGCTTTTCTTTCCTGTCAGCCACATATGTTTATCTGCATGTATGTATGTATGTATGTATGTACGTATGTATTAAATCGAAAGCCTCGAATGTAGGTGAGGTTGGTGAAAACAGAGAGAATAATCTCGCTATGCCAATCCTTAATGCCTACATGCATAATGTATAAGGAAATATTTGAGGAATGCTGTTGTATACATGTAAAGACTTGTCCAAGTACAGATAATTAAAAAAATCTGTCAAGTGCGCGCCGAGAGTTCCGTACCCCCGATGAAATACATTATTACGTACAAAAGTTTCGAAAATTTAAAATTTCTTCTTTATCATTTAAAATTGTGCATTGTGTTTGATGATAAGTTTGTAAAAATCTATAAGGATTTTGTTTTTCTAAAATTTTAGGATCAAGCTGTTTCGGATTTATTTTTGCATAATATTTCTCGGCTCATTAAAAATTATGAAAAAAATATTTTCGAATTATTCTGCCCGAGTGCTTTCAAATGATACCCCACATGATATGTACAAAAAACAAAAAACACCTGGCTTACTTAGTTTGCCCCCCCCCTCTCCCTTCTTTGTTTCTTAGGTAAATATTTTAAGTCACCGGGTAAAAAATATAATTATCAATTTCGACGTTACATGATTTCCAAAATAATCGGCTGTGACAGATGTCAGTAACCTTATATATAAAGGGTTCCGCCTTGTTTCCTACTGAGGAACCCTAAAATTAATAAATGTGCACTCTCCGGCGGCTTTAACCTTTGTGGTACCCCTGGACATCCTGAATACTGAAAATAGGCCTAAGCAACCTTTCCCTCTTACAAATAAACGATTTAAGCGTCAATTAGTTCCAGAATGTTGTATTATCAGCTATCTCAGTTACACTAATTTTGTTTACAAGACAGAGAAGACTTTATTGGTTGGTTTTATTCCATAATATCTTTTAAACTGCTTAATTAAGTAGGGTAAAAACTAGACAATACGTTTGTTAAACTGTGGTCTGCAAAACCCCGGGGTTCCATGGAGATTAGGTACTAATAGGTTCCGAGAAACTTACATGGTTTTTTCATGATAGTAATATATGAAATAAGATTTAAAACGTAAATCCCATTGTTAAAAGTCTTATTATTAAGTTATCTCAAGAACTTTCGGATAAATATTAATATTACTATATGAAGCAAATAAATATAATTCAAAACAACCATCATTTGTAAAACAAATAGTCCATTGTTGCATTAAAACTATATTATTGAAGAAAACAAGGGGCTCCACAAAAACTGGCAACATTAAAAAGGGTACCGTCAATCAATACCCTTAAGAAATGCTCTTTTATTTTTAATATTTCTATTCTGCGTTTATTAGGGGGGTTCGTATTATTAAGGTAAAAATGATACTCTCGTCAGGTATCCATCTGTCCATCTGTCATAGTCATTTTCCTTAGAAACGATTAAACGTAGAAATGTAAAACTTGGCATAGTAACACTAAAACATGATGATCCTCTTTCAATTATTATAAATTCTAAAACATTTATAAGGTACAAGGCTTAGTATCGATAGTGCTAAAAATATACTTGATCAGGTAAGCTTTTCGAATGTTTTTTTTGTTTTTCTCATTTTTTTTTTATTATTTTTGTATCAATTACTATCAGCTCCATTAACATTTTTTAAAAAGTACATTTGGTTACAAAAATCGTTTAATTGTCTACTGCAATTGCTTCGTTATTTCAGGGAGAAGAGTATTTATTATATATTATATATTTCTTAAACATGAAATAGTTTGAAATCATTTTTTTCGATTTTTTATTTACCCACTACAAACTACCTCAAATTAATGAAGGAAAAATTGTTGCTGTTGTCACACCCTCGGCGGGAATCGAACCCGCGACCTTTGGCTTTACTCACCAATGTTCTGAGTAAGCGTAAAGCCACAGGTCCCGGGTTCGATTCCCGGCGGGTGTGTGACAACAGCAACAATTTTTCCTTCATTAATTTGAGGTAGTTTGTAGTGGGTAAATAAAAAATCGAAAAAAATGATTTCAAATTAATATTGCATATTAATCCACTATTAAGTAACTAACAATGTCATAGGATTTCATATATTTAATGAAAAAGTTATTACATTGCGAAACAATTGTTGTGGACAGTTAAACAATTTGCAGCTCAGCGTGTTTTTGGTATAGTATCTAATATTTCCAAAGACAATGACTAGAAAACCAGGAACTCACTATCAAAGACGCCGTTCGTGAATGTATACACTAATTTATTAGCGCTTTTTCTTAAAATAATTTTTCAAATGGCCTGTCTCGCTTTTGTACAAAAATAATACGCACAAATAGTTTTACAATTACTTTTATTGAACGGTCAAGTAAACATTTTTATTATTTATTATAAGTAATGAACTTTCTACATCAAACAATTCTAGACATTATACAGGGCGTAATAACTGTGTATTATTTACGTATATGAACTGGTACGACAACTACAAATAACTGACCAAAAGGTCGTGTTCTACTTTGTATTTGTACTGTGCCCCAAAAATTATTTTGTATTATATTTATTTATTTTATTGTATCCACTTGTAGTTGAATTTTACAAAAACGAAAAGAACTAATGTAGTTTCTGTAATATTAATAAAAAAACATTAAGAAGTAATTTAAATAATTTAAAAGTTCGAAAATAGAAAAAATAAAATCAAAAAGTACTTAAAAATGAACAATTATTTTAAAAATACATTTTTTTTATAGCAATAATGACAAAAATTTTGTTTCGTCGAATTAATTTACTGTAGTAAAAAAAATTATTATTTAAAAACGTTTGGGTTGAAAACTATGTTCTAAAATTGTTCGATAAAAATGAAATACACGGTATTTTATCTGTAAATGTTGGTTATTGAATGAAAGTGGCAAAATCTAGTAGAAAATTAAATGGAATGCATTGAAACAGTCCAGTCACTTTTACTTGTTGATGATAGTACAGTAGATCGATGGCAATAATCAATAAGTCCATTCTTGACTTTTATGCTTTCAAATAAGCATATATACATGTACCTTCTATTCAATCTGTTTTATTTTTTTTTATTTTGTTGCATTATTCATCGTTTTCGTTTACTAGACCATTAGGCATTTAAAAAATTTTATCTAACATTTAATGTAGAATAATCACTTTGTTTCTCTAAAATTAACAATCAAAAGAGTCACTTTTTCTAAATGATTCATCAAAAATATATACGTCATACCATTTTCGTTATAAATACGATAAATCCAAACGATTTTTTTTCTAAATTGGGTTTTCTGCATTTCCAAAAAACCATTTGTTTTGTTTTATTTAAACTACGGACTCTTGGGACACACCTCTATGTAAATTGCATAATTCTCTATCTATTTCAGTTCAAATTAACGGGCTATCTTCGTTAAAGTAATGAAAAGTTTTCAGGAATTTAGTTCCAAATTGAAAAACAACAGTTCTTGAACGGTATTCACATTAGAAAATGCTTAATAGTCCGGTTAACCTTGCCATTAAATTCCTTACTGTCTACAGGATGGCTTTTGTTAATTACTTACAATAATTGTTTATCACTACACTGGGTGTTTTATATTATGCCCATTAGTAAGGTAACACATAGGTACCAACAACAACAACCAAGATGTGGTTTATTTGAAATAGTTGCATTTAAAATGCAAATACAAAATAAAAAATACCTATTTTTGTCGTGCGATTGAACACTTTTTTTATCTTGCATTTAAATACATGCGTTTTTTCCATTAAAAATTTTGCTAGTGTTGCCGATCAGACATTATATAAAATGATGAATGAAAAGGGGACATCCCATTCATTCCTTCTAATTCTTTAGCTGAAGAGAGCCCACAAAATTCTAAACTCCTTGGAAATGGATAATCTAAAATATTAGATCGATATTGTTTTCCGGGTTCAGTGTCATGATCCATGGAATTTTGATGTTCCAAATTGATAATAGCACCTGCTAAATCACCACTTTAACAAGGAACTACGAAATTCTATGAATTACGACAAAACAGCCCGCAAAACAATATCGAATTGATATACACCAGCTGTGTAAAACTGAAAAATACAAGTTATCGTGATGTGCTAATAAATGCGTATGATAAAAAATTCTTTGACAACGATTCGCAGAACTTCACTTATTAGATGAACCCAAAGCTTAAGAAACTATGGATTCCATTTCTTTTCTGTGTAAAAGATCAGAAACAAAATGTAATTGTAAATATTTTGATATAAAATGATTGATGGTGATTTTACACAAATAAAATTATTTGCAACCCTATTTTGGTTCTAATCTTTCACGCTAAGCAAACTATTTTGACATCAGTGTCTTTTTTCCAATTAAAACGAGAATTATTTCTATAGAGGAATTATTTCTTGCTAAATTAAAGAAGCTATAACATAAAGATAGAAAAACTATATCTCAATCACTTCAAACAGAAAAATATGAACCATACTCAATCTTCGCAGCTGGTGATATAGTGCAAACACCACTATTATAGTCTAGAAAAACCCCATTATTTAAAAAATGAGAAAATGCCTGCAAGGTTTTCTTCAAAAATATTTTATACTTCAGTAAATGTAGAAAATTAAATACCTACTACAAAAAGTATTTATTTGAAAAAAGTATTTTGAAAATACGTATTTTGCATTTAGCATTTAAAATACAAAAGGGAAATATATTTTGTATTTTACGTTTGAAATAACAAATCAAAAAAGTATTTGCATTTTATATTTAAATGCTTTTAAAAAACTATTTTGCAAATCTCTAGGTAGCAATAATAATTATCAACCGATCGTCATGAAATTTTGTACAAACATTATCAGGGATATGGAAAAGGACGTAGGGCACCTATTTTCCAAAAAAATAAAAAAATACTCTACCCGAAGGATAAAAAAAAAGTTTTATGTCGTCTTCGATAATTTTTGACACATACTGAGGAAAACAACGAGAGCGAAACCGCGGATAAAACCTAGTTCGCTATAAGTTTGTAATGATATGATCTCATATTGTAGCGTCACAGACTACTTCATCGTTCGGGTTGATACATACCGCATCATCACCGTTTTCGGCATCTTATTAAGTTGCTATTATTACCATTAAAAACAGCAGTATTGAGAAATTTTAATGTTTGTACTTATTACGTAAAGGAGACAGTATTTATGATATTTCCGTGTGGGATTGTTTTGAATCAGTAGTAATCTCGTAATATACAAGAATAGGCATGCATTGCGTGAATTAAAAACACAAAAAAGTGGGAGGTACTTATACAACTTTTTTTGTTGAACAAATTAGTAACCCGCGCACTAAGATTATCGAATTTTCGTAATTATTAGACGTTTTGGACAGACTTGAAGGAATCTAATTATAGAATCATATTCGGTTATCACTCGATGTAGATGCAAAATTAATTTTCAGTTCCAAACTGTGAAGCCCAAAATTACCATACATACTATTAGTAGTGTTTGGCATTATCTAGCATTTATGAGCAATTTCAGTTACCAGTAAATGACGAAATATTGCTGTAACTAAGCATTAGATTAGATACCCTCCATTAGCTGAGTGTTCATAAACTCGTTTAAACGCTAAACCAATGAAATAATTCTTGGTTGGCGAATTTTCAACAGAAGGGTTCAGTTGAAACCGTTGAAACGGGAATGTAATGTTTATAATTAGGACAAACGACTTATGGCAATAATATCTTAATTACCAATTTTCATCAGATAGGTTTTTTGTCATACTTATTAAATTATCTCGACTGAATATTGTATCAACTTACTCTCGAGGGTTCTCTGTCTATGAAGTGCTGATGAGATCTAAGGAGGTGTTAGAAAGAGTAGGAAAACAGAAGGCTCTAAGAGAGTCAATTAGAAACAGGCGAGATAGGCTGGTAGGGGATGAAGGACATATTAGAAGCATTAGCATTAGAATCAGAAACAGGAATTGAAAGAGAGTCAGGAGTAGATCTAGATTAGATTATTATTCCCAAATAGGTTGCTCTAGTTATTGAAAAATTCAAAGGTTGATAGTATGATGATGATTTTTTTACAATAATTCTTATCAAGTAATTGAAAGACTTAATTCTTTGTCAATAATGAGTCATCTTGTGCGAGTTGCAGTATCTAAAGCCTGCGCATCGACATTGTAATTTACTTCCACATGAAACCCATTGTTCCTGTAGTAGCATTTCCTTGTTACTTTTTTTTTAACACATACGTATAATATAAAATACAGTGAGGCTTCGCTGAATGGTAAGACCATCGCATACCTCTCGGCCCAAAGTGGCAAGTTAACGTTTTTTTTAACGGTACTGTTTAAACTACAACACCAAGAGAGGCCTGACGCACCTTTACACAAGTTTAAATTTACATAAAAGTAGAAGCTTCCTATTATTAGTAGCTACAGTAAAGTATGTGAAAAGAAACTTACTACATATCAAAAGTCTATTGATTTAATTTTTTTATTGTACAGTATCGACAGAAAAAAATGTTTAAAATCTAATTATATTTATTAGAAGAGGAAGATTTGGATTTCTTTACTTTTGTCGGTTAGGATGGAAAGGGAAACAATTTTCATCGCGCAGTTATTAGAAGTAAAACAAAATATTTTATAAATTTAGTTTAATAAAATGGTAGGTATGGCCGTGTCAATCGCAAATCATTACTAATCACTGATTTACAGCAGTAATTATTATTATACCGCTGCGACATCTCTGATCGGAGTTACTGTAATACCAAGGCGCTCGGGGTACTGTCGATATTGACGCTGTGTTTTCCATTAAAATTATCAGTTTATTATACTAAGAGGGCAGAGGCGATTTAATAAGTAGATCAGTTAATTGCTATTAATTTTGATGTACCTATTTATTTAACCAATTTCCTATAAAAAGACGTCCAAATTGAACCTCCCTGTGTTTAAATTAATTTTTTTTCTATTTTTTATATTGCTAGTGCATATTTTAATGTTTAACATTGAAATACCTTTTGTACAAACATTATCAGGGATATGGAAAAGGACGTAGGGCACCTATTTTCCAAAAAAATAAAAAAATACTCTACCCGAAGGATAAAAAAAAAGTTTTATGTCGTCTTCGATAATTTTTGACACATACTGAGGAAAACAACGAGAGCGAAACCGCGGATAAAACCTAGTTCGCTATAAGTTTGTAATGATATGATCTCATATTGTAGCGTCACAGACTACTTCATCGTTCGGGTTGATACATACCGCATCATCACCGTTTTCGGCATCTTATTAAGTTGCTATTATTACCATTAAAAACAGCAGTATTGAGAAATTTTAATGTTTGTACTTATTACGTAAAGGAGACAGTATTTATGATATTTCCGTGTGGGATTGTTTTGAATCAGTAGTAATCTCGTAATATACAAGAATAGGCATGCATTGCGTGAATTAAAAACACAAAAAAGTGGGAGGTACTTATACAACTTTTTTTGTTGAACAAATTAGTAACCCGCGCACTAAGATTATCGAATTTTCGTAATTATTAGACGTTTTGGACAGACTTGAAGGAATCTAATTATAGAATCATATTCGGTTATCACTCGATGTAGATGCAAAATTAATTTTCAGTTCCAAACTGTGAAGCCCAAAATTACCATACATACTATTAGTAGTGTTTGGCATTATCTAGCATTTATGAGCAATTTCAGTTACCAGTAAATGACGAAATATTGCTGTAACTAAGCATTAGATTAGATACCCTCCATTAGCTGAGTGTTCATAAACTCGTTTAAACGCTAAACCAATGAAATAATTCTTGGTTGGCGAATTTTCAACAGAAGGGTTCAGTTGAAACCGTTGAAACGGGAATGTAATGTTTATAATTAGGACAAACGACTTATGGCAATAATATCTTAATTACCAATTTTCATCAGATAGGTTTTTTGTCATACTTATTAAATTATCTCGACTGAATATTGTATCAACTTACTCTCGAGGGTTCTCTGTCTATGAAGTGCTGATGAGATCTAAGGAGGTGTTAGAAAGAGTAGGAAAACAGAAGGCTCTAAGAGAGTCAATTAGAAACAGGCGAGATAGGCTGGTAGGGGATGAAGGACATATTAGAAGCATTAGCATTAGAATCAGAAACAGGAATTGAAAGAGAGTCAGGAGTAGATCTAGATTAGATTATTATTCCCAAATAGGTTGCTCTAGTTATTGAAAAATTCAAAGGTTGATAGTATGATGATGATTTTTTTACAATAATTCTTATCAAGTAATTGAAAGACTTAATTCTTTGTCAATAATGAGTCATCTTGTGCGAGTTGCAGTATCTAAAGCCTGCGCATCGACATTGTAATTTACTTCCACATGAAACCCATTGTTCCTGTAGTAGCATTTCCTTGTTACTTTTTTTTTAACACATACGTATAATACAAAATACAGTGAGGCTTCGCTGAATGGTAAGACCATCGCATACCTCTCGGCCCAAAGTGGCAAGTTAACGTTTTTTTTAACGGTACTGTTTAAACTACAACACCAAGAGAGGCCTGACGCACCTTTACACAAGTTTAAATTTACATAAAAGTA
Organism: Agrilus planipennis; assembly: GCF_000699045.2. Lineage (NCBI taxonomy): Eukaryota > Metazoa > Arthropoda > Insecta > Coleoptera > Buprestidae > Agrilus > Agrilus planipennis. Next base: position 480,893 of record NW_020439007.1, on the reverse strand, counting down.
GAAGCTTCCTATTATTAGTAGCTACAGTAAAGTATGTGAAAAGAAACTTACTACATATCAAAAGTCTATTGATTTAANACGATTTTCCTGCTTTTCCATTTTTACGAAAACCACAGAGGCGTCTTGTTCAGCGTGCTGTCAAACCTACACTAGCAAGGAGATCGGGCTGAAACTATAGCTACAAGCTATCCAAGGATGGTACTATAGAATGTCACCTCAAGGTAGGCCTAGTGGCGTCATCTCTTGGTTAGGCCGGAAACTTATCAATCCACCCTCGTATATATGTGTACACCTATGTAGGTACGTACATATATTTTGTAAGTAGATGGACAGTATATTGTATATTATATTGTACAGAATCCCACATTATAATTGTAGTAAGACTCTTACACACTTTTAAGGCCAATCAAATTTAATTGATGTTAAATGAGTATTCTTCACTGCTGTACTAAAATTTACCATAAAAGAGGGATTAATCCTTCCCTTAGACTTAATTACAGTAAGGGAACAATTCATAAAATAAATGGAAATGAGACTTTTAAATAGATCTGTTTTAATTGTAAAATAAAATCCGTTTTGATGTATTCAATATCGCAGAAAATAATTGGAAAAAAATGATCGGGTCTAAATGAGTGCATTCGAGTGTACAGTTGGTTGCATATACATACGTATATAAATTAAAATGTACATTAATTTTACAAATATATTTCAAAGTCGATTCTACTTATTTTTGCTTCCACTATACAAACAAGAAGAAGCTTGCACTTACGGTAGATACTTGAAATTTTAACCTACAATAAAATTACAGTTTTCATGTACTACATATATGTATAACTGTATAGTTGAGTATGACATGACATTATGTTAAACGTCTGTAATGTTTAATTTTATTGTTTTTGTTACAATTATTTATGCAACTGTCTATGTACAAACACCTACCAAAATATAAGTATATTAATTATATCCAATTGAGTCTTGCCTAACCTTCTAAATGAATTTGCATGCATTTTCAGGTAATACGTAAACGTATATGTATAGTTGCTAATTTACTTATTGTTACTGGCATTTTGAAAATATGCACAGAATTCTGTGCTCGGACTACATACTGCTTCATTGCATTTAAAGGAACCATTCTTAGCCTTCTTTTACCACAAATTCGTAAAACTAAAGAAAACCACATTGAAATCATTCTATCTGCTTTGAGGTAAATTATATTCAAACAAGCAGAGAGACAAACAAAAACGTCTCTTTTAAAATTTAATTGTATCAGAACGTTCAGAATGAAAAGATAATGTAACAAATATAAAAATTCATTTTGAATAAAATCTTTAAATACGCCAAAAGCGGAATTACTACATAGAGACTTCAACGATGCGTCAAGCGATAAACCTTACAATTTGCAGTACTGCTCTAGCGTTATTTTTACATATACTAGCGTTGGCATTCCGATTAAAATTATTACTCTTAAAGGCACCACTTTTATTCTTATTTTACCACAAATTCGCAAAACTAAAAAACACCACATTCAAATCATCCTATATACGTATATCCGCTTTGAGGTAAATTATATTCAAACAAGCAGAGAGACAAACAAAAACGTCTCTTTTAAAATTTAATTGTATCAGAACGTTCAGAATGAAAAGATAATGTAACAAATATAAAAATTCATTTTGAATAAAATCTTTAAATACGCCAAAAGCGGAATTACTACATAGAGACTTCAACGATGCGTCAAGCGATAAACCTTACAATTTGCAGTACTGCTCTAGCGTTATTTTTACATATACTTGCGTTGTCGTATCGATATGCTTTATTACAGTTGAAGGTAATACTTTTATCCTTCTTTTATCGCAAATTTGTAAAACAAATCTTATCGCAAAACTAAAGAAAATCATTCACGCTCTAATAATACCTAAATTTACTAGTTATAAGTACCTATTTACTTCAACAGGGTTTCGTAAATAAAATGAAACAGAATATTTAACGTAACATGCAGTTATAAATTATAGAAATTTGGTTTGAATTGAATAATAAACATGTAAAGGTGCAATGCCGTTAAAAATTTTGAAATACGTATAGGTAACGCAGCTACAATTTATTACAAATCTTAGCAATTTTTAATTGAATGTGTGCTTAGAAATTTTACTAAAATTTAAAAAACAAAATCCTTTACTTCCCGCCACCAAAGGTCTTTGTTTTCAGACGTTTCGTTATTTGCGGCTGCCGACATCTTCATTAGAATATTACTATCAGTTACAACTGTTGACTATTACATTAAATTTTTGAACATTACTTATATACCTCATCATCATAAGGTCGTCAGTCTTAAGACTGGTTGGACACCCACCTCCACTTTTTCCTATCTTGAGCTAATCTTCGCTCTTCCCTAAACCTACAACAACCCACATCCTTAACTATTTGCGAACAGTAATCTAATCTAATCAGTTTACTTCAGTCCCTGAAGAAGGTAACTTTGTTACCGAAAAGTGCTTCGGACAACTACAGTGTCGTGTTTTGGCGTTGGGGTTTTGAGCTATTCTGTTTGTTCTATAATCTAATCTAGTAATCTAATTTAGGTCTACTTCTACCCCTCCTAACTTCCGTTTCAGCTTCTAATATGTCTCTGACTAGACCTTCATGCCTGAGAAGGTGTCCTACCAATTTATCTCGCCTATTTCTCATTGACTTCCACAGAGTCCTCTGTTCTCCTATTATTTCTAATACCTCTTCATTTCTAACTTTCTCTATCCACGGTATCCTCATCATTCGCCTGTAACACCACATTTCGAACGCTTCTAACCTATTCTTTTCCGCCGCGCCCACTGTCCAGGTTTCGCACCCATACAGCGCCATGCTGCAAACATACATCTTTAACAACCTTTTTCAAATATCTAAATTAACCATTCGCGAGCATAGAAGTGACTTCTTTTTATTGAAGGCGACTTGGCCCTGCGCTTTCCTCTGCTTTATATCCCTACTACTCCTTCCGTCCTGACTTATCTAACTTCCTAGGTACCTAAAGTCAGTAACTTCTTCTAATTTTTCGGATCCTATCTTTATATTCGCTGTTTCTCTACTTTTTCTTCCCCTGCATACCAGTATTTTTGTTTTATTTTTACATGAAAATTTTCGTACGTAGAATTAAACTGCCGATTTCTATTACAGTAATCATTAAATAAAAACTTAGTCAATCCGTAAGATGTTACTAGACTAGAGTCCTTCGGCAATTGTTAAATTTGAATAATTTATACAATAGTCGGGAAAGACGTCTATTTTCGAGACATTATTCTAAACTTTCTAACACCAGCATGTCCACTCTTCTTTCCAAATTTCCTTTCGATGTAAACGGTAAAAGCTGTTGAATACGACGAATTAACCGCCATCAGCACAATTATTAGTAGAACGTTTAACATAATTGAGACAAGGTTGTGTCCGTGGTATAACTGATACAATTATCATTATTATTATACCACACCAGCAATACATTGTTTAGTCGTATGGTCACTTTGAAATTCACATTTTGTTCCTGCTCCATACATACGAGTAGATATAGATATCCAAACACGTGCGCATATTTCTAGCGGTATCTCTTACCTCTGCTGTCGACCATTAATGATGAACCAGTTGGAATGCCAACGGTCCCATAAAAATTAAAAGAACAGGCGAAATTCATTTATTGATTTAATTAAATGTTAGCGTTCAGGTCGCACAATAATTAGCAATAATTATTCATTATTATTATTATTGTTATTTACAGCACTAAAGGAGGAGTTAGATTTAGCTTTAAATAAAATAGTTGTGGTACTAATAAAATAGTACTGTATGAAAATAAATAAAAGTAAAACTAAAATACTGGTATGCAAGGAAAGAAATAGTAGGGAAAGAGCGAATATAAAGATAAGAGACGAAAAATTAGAAGTGGCCGATTTTAGGTATCTAGGAAGTCAGATAAGTCAGAACTGAAGGAGTAGTAGGGATATAAAGCAGAGGATAGCGCAGGGTAGTGTCGCTTTTAATAAAAAGAAGTTTGAAGCACGGCGTTGTACGGGTGCGAAACATAGACAGTGAGCGTGGCGAAAAAGAAAAGGTTAAAAGCGTTCGAAACGTGGTGTTACAGGCGAATGATGAGGATACCGTGGATAGAGAAGGTTAGAAATGAAATGACGAGGTATTAGAAAGAATAGGAGAACAGAGGACTCTATGGAAGTCAATAAGAAATAGGCGACATAGGTTGGTAGGACACCTTTTTAGTCATGAAGGTCTGGTCAGAGACATATTAGAGGCAGAAACAGGAGTTGTAGAGGGTAGATGTAGACCGAGATTAGATTACTATTCGCAAATAGTTAAGGATGTGGGTTCTAGTTTTAGGAAAATGCGGATTAGCTAAGGATCGGAAAGAGTGGAGGTGCGTGTCCAACCAGTCTTAGGACTGATGACCTTATGATAATGATGAAACTAAAATTTAATTTTTGTTCGTCAATTCTTATTGTTTAAAGGTTCCTTGCACTTTGAATATGTATTTGAATACTTGTGAATAATTAAAGAAAAAGTCCTCCGTTTTTTACGCAAAATTATTGTTTTCTGTTTCTTGCTGGTTAGTTCTTTGCAAATTTACAGAGAAGAATTCTCTGCATACTATACATCAATGGAGTTTGTACGACAACCTCAGATCACACGATAACGACAAATATTTCTTGCTATGACATAAAAAAGAGCAATTCAGAGACATATTAGAGGCAGCAACAGGAGTTAGGAGGGGTAGAGGTAGACCAAGATTAGATTACTGTTCGCAAATACTTAAGGACGTGGGTTGTTCTAGTTTTAGGGAAATGCGAAGATTAGCTCGGGATAGGAAGGAGTGGAAGTGCGAGTCCAACCAGTCTTAGGACTGACGACCTTATGATGATGATTATTATTAGTAAATCATTAATATAAGCACCTATATACATACTAAATAAAATAGGTCCAAGGATCGTACCTTGTTGAGAGAAAAGTACCGTTTCTTATGTTATTAATTTTAACTTTGTTTTCGTGACTTACTAGTTATTACGTACAATTTTGGAAACAATAAATGTAATTCTAAAATAAAACGTTTGCGTTTTTATTAATTAAAAATAAGCAACGTTATTAGGCAACTCCGAAAAAAAATTGCTAAACAAATTAATTATATAGTAACGCATCAGCTACAGGCCAAGCGTTATAAAATTCCGTTTGACCGACCGCCTTGTGCTAACCATCAACTACTAACTTTCTTTCTTTTGTTTAATCGTCAGTAGAAATACGAGTTCGAGTATTTAAATGAAGCCACTATTCAATTGCTATGTTGCAATATTAGATAGTACAACGTTTTGTTACATAAAACTATCAAATTGGCGATTTTATCGAGTTGGCTGGAAAAAAGAAGACAATAAAATGAAACGGTTTGTAAGAGAAAGGGATCTAACGTTCGCAACAATCCCTTTGTCTTTTGTTCTACTCACTATTAATAAATCCACATGCTGATTATGGATAGATACACCATTAAAACGTTTTAATAATTAGCAAAAAGTTATTGATATATTACAAATTAAAGTTAAAATGTGAGAGAACCGATGAAATATTTATTTTCAAAAGTCTTTAACAGTCATTTCGGTCTCATCAGCACGCCGTAGATAGTTAGGTTACGACAAAACAACGAGTAATTTACATATATAGATAGGCCACCTTCGTTCTAGACCAAAATTTCTTGTATTTTCTTATGAAACGCCTACTCTGACGTTACGGACATCGGCCATTTTTGACAGCTGTCATCGTGGCCCAGAGCTTTGCCCCGCTCCCTGTGCGGGTGCTCAAGCCCCTGAGGCCCCATCATCTGTTGCTTCCTAATGATAAGGTAGAAGAAGCGGAGCGAAGCCTTGGCTGACGATGACGGTTGTAAAAGATGGCTGACGATGACAGCTGTCAAAGATGACTGGTGGCAGTGACGTCAGAGTGGGCGTGGAGGGGGTAAAAGTGGATAGAAGAGACGAAAATGAAGCATCATAAGAAAATACATGAGATTTTAGTCCAGAACGAAGATAACCTATCTATTTACATACTTTAAAAAGGTTTACCGAATAACTACAGACAGAATGATGAACACCATCTGTAGAAGTTAGCTACAAATTGTAAATTCATTAATATTTTGCAAAATTCATTGATTAACCATAATCCAAAATGTGATACAATTATAAATTTTACATGATGTAGATTGGATTTCACCCAGCCTTGCGCTTCTTGCACTATCGCTTTGGTATTAACGACATTATAATCGCATTTTAAGTGGAAAATCTGCATTTCTTAAACGTCACACATTCTTTAAAATGGACGTTGTACAAAGCAAATGTTACTTTCGATTCTTAAGCATTATTTTGTACTTAAAGAAACAACCTGCTTAATAAGTAGACAAGAGAAACGAATGTGGAATACTGACTTTCCACTAATTAGATACAGAAACAGCAAGGTCAAAAAAACAAATAATGCAAACGATATCTAGCACGAGTATCTATAAAATATTTATAGCACACATTTACAGGTATATTTACAATAGATGCCGACAAAAAATTTAAAAGTTCACAACCACGTAACTCGCTTATTAGGAAGCTTTTTCGGAAAATGTTTAAGGGAGAGATAAGCCGAGAACCCGGTTTGGATCCCGTACTTGTTTTAGGATCAGGATAATGACGCCGGGGACCTGGCAATGCCAGGTAATTCTACTAAAGAAAAAAGAAAAACCAACACCACCAGTAATCTAATAAGTATGACAAAAAACCTGCCTGATGAAAATTTGTTTAATCTTAACATTATTTAATGATACTATACTAAATTATTTATTATTTCGGTATAGTTCTTGTGCTTACTTTGTCTTATGAACAAGAATACATCATTATGGCCGAACTGTTACAATTTCTGCCGCCTGTTGGTATATAAGGTTTTCATTAATGATAATTGATTAGTACTTATAGATATTATAGGCTCGTTTCAATGGTTTCAATTCAACCTTCTCGTTGAAAATCTGTTAACCAATAACTAAAATTTAAGTAAGGAGAGAGCGAAAGGTAGGAGACAAAAAATTGGAAGAAGTGGCCGATTTTAGGTACCTAGGAAGTCAGATAAGTCAGGACGGAAGGAGTAGTAGGGATATAAACCAGAGGATAACGCAGGGTCGAGTCGCCTTCAATAAAAAGAAGTCACTTCTATGCTCGCGAACGGTTAATTTAGAAATTCGAAAAAGGTTGTTAAAGGTATATGTTTGGAGCACAGCCCTGTACGGGTGCGAAACATGAACAGTGGGCGCGGCGGAAAATAAAAGATTAGAAGCGTTCAAAATGTGGTGTTACAGACGAATGATGAGGATACCGTAGATAGAGAAGGTTAGAAATGAAGAGGTATTAGAAAGAGTAAGAGAACAGAGGACTCTATAGAAGTCAATAAGAAATAGGCGAGATAGGTTAGTAGGACACCTTCTCAGGCATGAAGGCCTAGTCAGAGACATACTGGAAGTAGAAACGGAAGTTAGGAGGTGTAGAGGTAGACCTAGATTAGATTACTGTTCGCAAATAGTTAAGGATATTGGTTGTTCTAGTTTTAGAGAAATGTGAAGATTAGGTCAGGATAGGAAAGAGTGAACGCGCGTGTCCAACCAGTCTTAAGACTGACGACCTTATGATGATGAGCTAATGCCGGGTACACAGTTATCCAATACCCAGCAAAACCACCATCTGGTACATGTCTGGTATAATAGAACTTTTTTCGTAAAAATATCTCAGGAGTCAGCCCTTCAATTTTTTGAATTTGATACAAATAACACTTATATGATGTTTGATTTCAACCAGAAATTGTATTTCACTTTTTTTTATATTTTACAAATCTCTTTTCCTTTCATTTTCAGGATTACTTAAGTAGCAACCCCAACGTTCAGAACGAAGCATTGGTAGACAGCGTAAACACTAAGTATTATTATTATACGAGAACAAAAGGTCTTTTCCGGATATGTTTCCCGAAGGAAAGGCCTCCAACTGGTACGTACATACATATCACATCAATATACCATTATTAGAAATTAATAATGCAAAGCAAAATTATTTTTGTGATAAATACGCTAATGTTGGTGTAACAAAATCATTCGAACCATAGGAAATATTATTTCTTTTTAAATTTGGTTTTCCTTTTTAGTGAAAACGTACCTGAGCCCTGTAGAAACTCACTGCACAAATATAAACTACTTCATTCCTGATGAAAATAACGAAACGAAAGACTTTACTGATGATGCTTGGACAAGACTGCGTAAGTAGCTATCAGAAATTACGTACGTTAGGTTACTAGATTCTAGAAAAATTGCACAAGATATAGTTAGGACTTTCAAAATTAGCATAGTCTGCAATAAAATTACTTTCGTCTTTTAACTTACTAATAAGACTACAACGGTTGCTGACAGAACACCCACTTTTACTCGTAAACATAGAAAAGAGATGTCAGATAGTAATTGCAGCGGACACTAATAAATAAAAGGGAATTTAAACCAGTTAATGTGTAATAGAAAGAGATGCACACAGGCAAAATTTGAGCATGGGACTTTAAAGTAAGTTCAACGTTCTCAGGAATTTAGGAAAGCAAAGACGTTTGTTTGAAGATATTGTAGCGACCGCGAGCGTGATTATGTGTGATCGGGCATACGTGTGTGTGAGCGGCTTATCGATTCACCGACTAGCCGCGGGCGCTTTTCTTCATGTGCGCCGTATCTGTAAACGTATGAGTCGTACCTGCGTTCCGGGAAAGCAATTAAACCGTTCAAAGAAAACGAGACTTCTCTGGACGGCTGGAGAATGTTCACGAAAGGAGGCAAGGGAGTATAAAAAGGAAGAGACGTACGCCGGAATAGAGTAGAAATAAATTGACCGTTGTAGAAGTGAATCAACAGATAAATTTACAGTGATAGAAGTGAAATAAATAGAACAGTGAATAGTAACAGTAGTGTAAATAAATAGAATAATTACCGAAGTTTAGTAATAATTTGCTAGTGTTTTTAAGTTCAATAATAATTAGCGTAAATAAATAGTTTTTGTCGTTGTGAGTCTTTTTGTTAAACCCACGAACATTACAATATAATTTCAAATTCCAACCAGGCAGTTATAAAGACGATCCTAATCTTTTGCGTACCTAAGCAATCTCTAACCGCTGCACCGCTTACTATTATTCGGTTATCTCTTTTCACTTTGTCCGTATAAACTCATGAAGCATTTCCTAACATAACAAGGGCGTGTTCAAAATGTCGCAAAAGACTACAGTCCCAAGTGGAAACATGAAAGAAAATACGTCTATTCTGACAGATAATTAATTGTGGACTTTGCGAATTTCGATCGTCCTAACTATACATGAAATACCAACCTAAAGGCGATCGGTTTAAATTATCAACAACTAGAGTTTTATAAAATTTCATCCAAGTTTATTATTAATTGATTTAAAAGATATTTGCAAATTATAACGCTAAAAAGAACCATTTTTGGTTTGCTTTGCCTTACAACAAACTCCTGTCATAATTTTCTGTTCTGGAATTAGCACGCTATTAAAACGTATAATTAAAAGATCGAGTTAAGTCATAGATCTACTTTAGATACCCTAGTAGATGTTAGAATTTTTAACTAAAAATCACAAATTTTGACGTTTTCGAAGTGGTTAAAACAATTGGAAAAAAGTGAGCGGGTCTAAATGTCTACAATAGTTGGTTTCATAAGTATAAGTACATAAGTGTAGCCAAAAATAAAATGTAATCGTCATTATTAGCCATTTTGTTTACAACTCCAAAACATTTCATTTTCAACATGGTTCTTAACGTAGTTGTAAAAAATATTTTGAAAATGATTAGTGGCACAGAGTTTGAGTCAGTATATCAAAGACAAACTGATTTTCCGATTTAATTAGTATATTTATTACGTCTATTTAATAATAATAACAATAATAATGTTAGTATCATACATATAATAATACGTACATGGAAAGCCTTAAGTCTAGTATTTTAAGTAGGGATAAAAATGGAAAATTAGGTCCGTTATTATTATCTGCATTATTAGTTGTGCATTTCACACTGTAACAAATACTTAGAATTTATCGGCGTCATTAACAATTATATCAATCTCTTCTACGACCAGTATTGTATTTAAATAATAATAGTAATAATAATAATGGTAATTATGTGCGATATACTATTATGTATTTAGGTCCCAATAGGAATAAATAAATAATAATCGATATTGCATTGGATAGACGCTATGGGATTTAAAATATTTCAATTAATAAATACCGAAAATATTACGAAGAAAAAATGTCAAGTACAAGGGGCGCCTTCAAATAAATTTTTTGAAGGTGGTATCGTTTCTTAGCCAAAATAAAAATATTTTCAGTTAGGATAATCGAACAGGAATACACAGGAATTTTACTAAAGGGTCCTTTTGACCTTTTCCGCATAGAACCCAAAAATTATCCATTAAGATTGTAAGTGCTAGGTACTAAAATTATGAAAATCAGCGTTGAAAACTTAGTTAGTTAGACACTGTATTTTTTATTCGTTTTCAGATATGGGTCGATCTACTATTGCTCTTTTCATCCTGTCATTTTTAACAGTCCTTGCAGCATTTTTCACCGGGGTGACAGGATGTTGGCGAAGGTCACCTAGTAATATTACGGCAACAGCGATCCTGATGTTACTTGCATGTAAGTATATTATTCATTGTCATAAGGTCCTCAGTCCTTAGACTGTTTGGACACGCACCTCCACTCGTTCCTATCTTGAGCTAATCTTCGCATTTCCCTAATGCTAAAACAACCCTTATCCTTGACTATTTGCGAACAGTAATCTAATCTAGCTCTACCTCTACCCCTCCTAACTCCCGTTTGTGCTTCTAATATGTATCTGGCTAGACCTTCATGCCTGAGAAGGTGTCCTACTAACCTATCTCGCCTATTTTTTATTGACTTCCATAGAGTCCTCTGTTCTCCTACTCTTTCTAATACCTCTTCATTTCTAACCTTCTCTATCCACGGTATCCTCATCATTCGCCTGTAACACCACATTTCGAATGCTTCTATCCTCTGATTTATATCCCTACTACTCCTTCCGTTCTCACTTATCTGACTTCCTAGATACCTAAAATCAGTCACCTCTTCTAATCTTTCGTCTCCTATCTTTATATTCGCTCTTTCCCTACTGTTTCTTCCCTTGCATACCAATATTTCTGTTTTACTTTTATTTATTTTCATACAGTACTGTTTTGTCAATACCGCTTCCATTTTATTTAAAGCTATCTCTAGGTCCTCCTTGCTAGATGCTAATACTGCTATATCATCTGCAAATCTAAGCATACTAATCTTTTGATCCTCTATATTTATCCCTACAGTTGCACTGTCTTTAATGATATTGATTGCGTTTTCAATTTATAGATTAAAAAGTAGCGATAACAGTGTGCATCCATGAGTCACTCCCTTCTTAAGTAAATTATTGATACAATAAAATTAATTTTGAATTTTTGAAAATTAAACAACTAATATACCAAATAGACAAAAAAATAATCGAACACACCAAGTGTATTTAGCAAGTGCATCGTGTAAATTTGAAATAAGGGCACCTTTACAAAAAAAAAATATATGTAATTTGAATTGAGCAGCTACGTTCTACTGTTGTTAATTTTAAAGTATAATAACGAATTTTAGGTTTGCTGAGTGCGGGGGCCATGGGTCTATGGCATGCAGTTGAATTTTATGAAAAAGAGAAGGTGGTAGGAGAAGAATATTATCAACAATGGAATTCCGTAAGTAAAATCTTTTTTGTTTTAAATTTAATGCGAAATATAATATTAAATATAATTTCTTAAAATTCCTTAAACATCAAAGATTACTGACTGTCAATGTTGGCACAAAAGAAAGTAACGGATATGCAGAACCAACACGATATTGATGTCAAAGCCTATCTGTAAAATACGGCTAAACATTAAGTGAGATGGTCAAATATTACATTTGGTATTCGGATAGTTAACGTTTAGCTATTGGGATCAGTCAGATGAAGATGCGACATCTGGTAGTTCAAGGCGTGAACTATTTCACGTACTTGTTTCAGCCATGTTTTTTAAGCTCCGCCCATCTGACAGATCGCAATAGGTATCGTGAACAGGAATATTGTATAACCGCAGTTTAAATCATTAAAACACCCTTAACCTCTTTGCTTGAGATTATAACACCTAGACGTATACCGAAAACAGCAATACTTTCTTAATTGTCTAGCAGTATTGATATTCTGATTTGTTTTATTGAAATGTTTAATACGCATGCGCAGATCCTGCAAGAATACACAACGACATCTTACGACTGGAGTTTCGTGCTTGCATGGCTGGGTGTGATGTTTTCGCTGTGTTCGTCGTTTTTGTTCGTGTTCGGCGCCTGCTGCCTAGGCAGCGAGAAAGAACGTGAACAACTGAACAACGTGCAATACATAATGCCAGGTTCGTTGGAAGTTTTCATTCGAAAATTCGCATTTCTATCTTTTTTATAGGTGCTACGCGAAAACGCAAGGACATTCTACGACTGGAGCTACGCGCTCGCGTGGGTCGGGGTGGGATGGTCGTTGCTAGGGGCTGTTCTGTTCTCCGGAGCCGCCGTCTGTCTGAGAGGCGAACGGGAACGGGAGGAGGCCATCAACATGCAATACTTGATGCCCGGTAACCTAACCTAACATCGACATCGCCCCCACCCCTGCTGATGTTGCACCTAGCGTAGCTTCAGAATAGCGCACGCTTCTTTTTTTTTGGATTTAGAATTCGCCCCCCCCCCCCCTTAGAGTACATAGTACCTACCTATAATGGGAAACGGGAAAGAAGTAACAAAAATTAACGAGACTGTTTTCACACAGCGTTTCGACCATTGTCATATTCAGTATCCTCAGAAAGGTAGAGCTGTTTAAAAAGAACATTTTTAATGGCATTTTTAACACAAATCAGGCAAAAGCATAAATTCTTCCCTATATTCTGCCCCTCTTTACTCCTGTTTCTGCCTCTAATATGTCTCTAACCAACCCTCTATGTCTATTATTCTATAACCCCTTCTCCTTACTTAATTCCATACCGCCCTCTGTTCTCCTACTCTTTCTACTACCTCCTCATCTATAACCGTCTCTATCCACGATATTTTCGTCATCCGCTAACATTTATGCGCCGCCACTGTCTTAAGGAGAAGCTAAGTCTCGTTTTTTTCTTTTACTTTTACTTTCTCCAGAAATGGTATAATAATAGCAGTTTTTCACACGCATAGCAATAAATACCAATCACTTTAGTAACTGCCTAACAAAGTACCGCTATATTTTATAATTTTAGTACCACTGTAAAATAATGAAGGTCGTGTCACGTAAAATTGAAGGTTGAACCCCGTATTATATTATTATACATGCGGAATTTTGGGAAACATTTTGCTGGGATTGGTTGCAGAGGAAAAACAGTTCGTTAAAGGTCGTCTTGCAATAATACATATTAAGCCTTAACCGTAACAATTTACCCTTTACTGCAGGTTTTAAACTAAACTACAAGGATGTCATAATTTTTTAGCCCTATGTACCCTTTGTACCTATCTAATTAACTTCCAAAAACTATCCTTACAATAAAAATAAATGAAGAATCATTATATTTGTACATGCTGAATGTAAGGAGTTAATTATTCTTCATTTAAGCGTAAATGAATTGCAATTGTGTTAATTTAACACTCGACAAGTTAAGTTAACAACAGACTCGATTCATATTACACCTAATTAGATCTTGAATTTGTTATTTCCATAAAATTTCTGCAAGCTATATAAGTATTATTCAGAATTTTTTGTTTAAATAAATTCCCGGAGCATTTAATTTATAATTGGGGCACTTAATTAGCCATTAAACAGTAAATGACTGAACAGTAATTTTACTTACTTAAACCTATTTTTGATCCTTGCATGCTAACGTACCAATTGTCGAAGTTTTGAAGTCTTTTATTTGCTTGAAAAAAATTAGACCATTTAATTAGCAACTTGTGTGTTTGGATAGCATTTAATGAGCATTTAATCACTATAACCAAAAAAGCTGTAAGTATCCATTGTCTGAATAACTTTTTTGCTCATGTTCTGCTAACTAAATATTAAGCTAGGAGAACAAAGATTTTTCAATAAACTGCCCGAAGTATTTAATTAGTCATTTTGGCATTTAATTAGCCTTTAAAGAGTTCATAACTGAAACAGTGAATTTCCTTGCCTAAACCTGTTTTTGATCCTTGCATGCTAACGTACCTATTGTTATGTTATGAAGTCTTTTATTTGCTTGAAAAAAATTAGACCATTTAATTAGCAACTTGTGTGTTTGGATAGCATTTAATGAGCATTTAATCACTATAACCAAAAAAGCTGTAAGTATCCATTGTCTGAATAACTTTTTTGCTCATGTTCTGCTAACTAAATATTAAGCTAGGAGAACAAAGATTTTTCAATAAACTGCCCGAAGTATTTAATTAGTCATTTTGGCATTTAATTAGCCTTTAAAGAGTTCATAACTGAAACAGTGAATTTCCTTGCCTAAACCTGTTTTTGATCCTTGCATGCTAACGTACCTATTGTTATGTTATGAAGTCTTTTATTTGCTTGAAAAAAATTAGACCATTTAATTAGCAACTGGTCTGTTTGGGTAGCATTTAATAAGCACTTAATCACTATAACAAAAAAAACTGTAAGTACTCATTGTTTAAATATTTTTTTTGCTTATGCTGTGCTAATTTAATATTTGCTTAAAACAAATTAGAACATTTAATTCGCAACTCGTCTGTTTGGATAACATTTAATGAGCATTTAATTACTATGACCAAAAAATCTAAGTATAAGAATTCATTATTTAAATAGTTTTTTCGCTCATACCCTGCTAACTTAATCTTACGTTAGGAGAGTAATTAGTAACCAAAGCATTTAATATCTCATTAGTGCATTTAATTACTATTTAATTGCCTATGTATTTTTTATTCTACTGACTTTGCTCTTTCTACTTTAGTCCTTTTTCAGAAAATATTTGCAATTTATAAAATGCCCACTTACAATGTATAGGTATTGTGTTTATTTTTTAATACCTAATGACTACAAAACCCTAAGTTCATACACGATCTTCATTTATTTTTATTTTGTTATAAGACACTTTTAATAATACATGATTAAAATATTTTTTTATTTTTTCAGTTTACCCCCAAAAGCAGCAGTACGCGTATGCAGGATACGCTGTACCCCCTCCACAGGCTTATCCTGCTCCTTACTACACAACAGGCTCGACGTATGGTCCATACAATTATTAAAAAAAATCCCCTTAACAATGATTAAGTAATACTTTTATTAAATTTCTTCGGCTATTTGACAGACTGAGTCGTTTTCGTTAATACTCATGATCAGACAATTTGATTTAAAAACATACACCTACACAGTAAATTAATTTATAGATTTTTGGAGTAATTTTTTTTTTTTCANGTCTTCCAACAACTTTTTTTTTGTAAACCTAATTATAGTAGCTGGTTAATATAAGTTGTTCTTTTTTATGTTATTATAGACAAATTTCATGGAGATTTATATCAACTACGTATTATTTACAAATAAACATTTATAATAAAATTACTTTCATCTAATCCCTCGTTAAGTACTATTTGATTTATATATTTGAAAATGGTTTTATTAAAAGTAAGAAAAACACTTTGGCTATTTTCTCTTTTTGTAAAATATTGTAAATGAGGCAATCTACATCGGCCAAACTGGTGGAGCTTTAGTGTGTAGATTAAGTGAACATAAGAAGTCAATTTTACAAAAAAGCATTCATCTTTAATAAATCACCCTGTATATACACATATTCGCCCCCCCTCCCAATTTTCAAGAGAGCTTGTTTCTTAACAATAGATTTCGTTAAAAGAAACATTCATTTCAAAAATTAAATAATTAAGAACTTTTGGATCTGCGTCCAATTATAATTAAAACCTGCCTGCATTGTACGTATCGTACATTATGTTTACATTATATGCATGTTGAACGCCATTATAACCTATAAATGTTATCATACTTCAAAAAAAGAATTAACTTACTTGATTAAGGAAAAAGTACCAGGTCAGCAATACGAACGATACGAAATTGAGCTAAAATTAGCATTACACTTAAATATTATAAGTTTAATTAATTAACTACTGATAAAAGATAATAATTTTGGTACCGACATAAACGCGGAAAAATTGTCCGACTTCGACACTGTAGCGCACTCTCTCATGTAACCGTGGAATTATTGTTTTTAAGTTTATAAATAAAAGTTGTGTACACACTATATAAATATAATAAAATCACGAATTTTGAAATAAAAACCGTAAATAAGGTTTTTGTAAATATTTTTTTGCATCACAACGACTTATAATTTGATACTGATAAGTTCTGAATCAGTATAAATAAAAATTGTTTGAAAATTTAAGTTGCAACATGGTAGTGACTGGAAACAAGAGTAACAGGTACATTTTTCAAATTAAAGTAAATATTGAAAATAACATCCATGTTTACAATTTTTGAATGTTATTACCATATTGTAAACATACAGCAGTACATATTGCTAAATGTAATGCTACAAATAATTAATACTTTTTAAATTCTAGCTGCTTGAATACGACTTTAGTAACAATCGACACTATCCCTATCCCCACCATCAAATATTTCAAAATTGTTTGAACAATTATTAAAAGTGAATTAAGTGGTGTGTAGTGTATGTGAAAATTGTTAATTAACAGGATAATAATATAATAATATTTGCAAAACCGTCCAATGTCTTAAGGAG
>NW_020439007.1:459447-463894 GCF_000699045.2 Agrilus planipennis | reverse complement strand
ACTTCTTCTAATTTTTCGTCTCCTATCTTTATATTCGCTCTTTCCCTACTTTTTCTTCCCTTGCATATCAGTATTTTAGTTTTACTTTTATTTATTTTCATACAGTACTGTTTTGTCAATACCGCTTCCATTTTATTTAAAGCTATCTCTAGGTCCTCCTTGCTAGATGCTAATACTGCTATATCATCTGCAAATCTAAGCATACTAATCTTTTGATCCTCTATATTTATCCCTACAGTTGCACTGTCTTTAATGATATTGATTGCGTTTTCAATTTATAGATTAAAAAGTAGCGATAACAGTGTGCATCCATGAGTCACTCCCTTCTTAAGTAAATTATTGATACAATAAAATTAATTTTGAATTTTTGAAAATTAAACAACTAATATACCAAATAGACAAAAAAATAATCGAACACACCAAGTGTATTTAGCAAGTGCATCGTGTAAATTTGAAATAAGGGCACCTTTACAAAAAAAAAAATATATGTAATTTGAATTGAGCAGCTACGTTCTACTGTTGTTAATTTTAAAGTATAATAACGAATTTTAGGTTTGCTGAGTGCGGGGGCCATGGGTCTATGGCATGCAGTTGAATTTTATGAAAAAGAGAAGGTGGTAGGAGAAGAATATTATCAACAATGGAATTCCGTAAGTAAAATCTTTTTTGTTTTAAATTTAATGCGAAATATAATATTAAATATAATTTCTTAAAATTCCTTAAACATCAAAGATTACTGACTGTCAATGTTGGCACAAAAGAAAGTAACGGATATGCAGAACCAACACGATATTGATGTCAAAGCCTATCTGTAAAATACGGCTAAACATTAAGTGAGATGGTCAAATATTACATTTGGTATTCGGATAGTTAACGTTTAGCTATTGGGATCCGTCAGATGAAGATGCGACATCTGGTAGTTCAAGGCGTGAACTATTTCACGTACTTGTTTCAGCCATGTTTTTTAAGCTCCGCCCATCTGACAGATCGCAATAGGTATCGTGAACAGGAATATTGTATAACCGCAGTTTAAATCATTAAAACACCCTTAACCTCTTTGCTTGAGATTATAACACCTAGACGTATACCGAAAACAGCAATACTTTCTTAATTGTCTAGCAGTATTGATATTCTGATTTGTTTTATTGAAATGTTTAATACGCATGCGCAGATCCTGCAAGAATACACAACGACATCTTACGACTGGAGTTTCGTGCTTGCATGGCTGGGTGTGATGTTTTCGCTGTGTTCGTCGTTTTTGTTCGTGTTCGGCGCCTGCTGCCTAGGCAGCGAGAAAGAACGTGAACAACTGAACAACGTGCAATACATAATGCCAGGTTCGTTGGAAGTTTTCATTCGAAAATTCGCATTTCTATCTTTTTTATAGGTGCTACGCGAAAACGCAAGGACATTCTACGACTGGAGCTACGCGCTCGCGTGGGTCGGGGTGGGATGGTCGTTGCTAGGGGCTGTTCTGTTCTCCGGAGCCGCCGTCTGTCTGAGAGGCGAACGGGAACGGGAGGAGGCCATCAACATGCAATACTTGATGCCCGGTAACCTAACCTAACATCGACATCGCCCCCACCCCTGCTGATGTTGCACCTAGCGTAGCTTCAGAATAGCGCACGCTTCTTTTTTTTGGATTTAGAATCCCCCCCCCCCCCTTAGAGTACATAGTACCTACCTATAATGGGAAACGGGAAAGAAGTAACAAAAATTAACGAGACTGTTTTCACACAGCGTTTCGACCATTGTCATATTCAGTATCCTCAGAAAGGTAGAGCTGTTTAAAAAGAACATTTTTAATGGCATTTTTAACACAAATCAGGCAAAAGCATAAATTCTTCCCTATATTCTGCCCCTCTTTACTCCTGTTTCTGCCTCTAATATGTCTCTAACCAACCCTCTATGTCTATTATTCTATAACCCCTTCTCCTTACTTAATTCCATACCGCCCTCTGTTCTCCTACTCTTTCTACTACCTCCTCATCTATAACCGTCTCTATCCACGATATTTTCGTCATCCGCTAACATTTATGCGCCGCCACTGTCTTAAGGAGAAGCTAAGTCTCGTTTTTTTCTTTTACTTTTACTTTCTCCAGAAATGGTATAATAATAGCAGTTTTTCACACGCATAGCAATAAATACCAATCACTTTAGTAACTGCCTAACAAAGTACCGCTATATTTTATAATTTTAGTACCACTGTAAAATAATGAAGGTCGTGTCACGTAAAATTGAAGGTTGAACCCCGTATTATATTATTATACATGCGGAATTTTGGGAAACATTTTGCTGGGATTGGTTGCAGAGGAAAAACAGTTCGTTAAAGGTCGTCTTGCAATAATACATATTAAGCCTTAACCGTAACAATTTACCCTTTACTGCAGGTTTTAAACTAAACTACAAGGATGTCATAATTTTTTAGCCCTATGTACCCTTTGTACCTATCTAATTAACTTCCAAAAACTATCCTTACAATAAAAATAAATGAAGAATCATTATATTTGTACATGCTGAATGTAAGGAGTTAATTATTCTTCATTTAAGCGTAAATGAATTGCAATTGTGTTAATTTAACACTCGACAAGTTAAGTTAACAACAGACTCGATTCATATTACACCTAATTAGATCTTGAATTTGTTATTTCCATAAAATTTCTGCAAGCTATATAAGTATTATTCAGAATTTTTTGTTTAAATAAATTCCCGGAGCATTTAATTTATAATTGGGGCACTTAATTAGCCATTAAACAGTAAATGACTGAACAGTAATTTTACTTACTTAAACCTATTTTTGATCCTTGCATGCTAACGTACCAATTGTCGAAGTTTTGAAGTCTTTTATTTGCTTGAAAAAAATTAGACCATTTAATTAGCAACTTGTGTGTTTGGATAGCATTTAATGAGCATTTAATCACTATAACCAAAAAAGCTGTAAGTATCCATTGTCTGAATAACTTTTTTGCTCATGTTCTGCTAACTAAATATTAAGCTAGGAGAACAAAGATTTTTCAATAAACTGCCCGAAGTATTTAATTAGTCATTTTGGCATTTAATTAGCCTTTAAAGAGTTCATAACTGAAACAGTGAATTTCCTTGCCTAAACCTGTTTTTGATCCTTGCATGCTAACGTACCTATTGTTATGTTATGAAGTCTTTTATTTGCTTGAAAAAAATTAGACCATTTAATTAGCAACTGGTCTGTTTGGGTAGCATTTAATAAGCACTTAATCACTATAACAAAAAAAACTGTAAGTACTCATTGTTTAAATATTTTTTTTGCTTATGCTGTGCTAATTTAATATTTGCTTAAAACAAATTAGAACATTTAATTCGCAACTCGTCTGTTTGGATAACATTTAATGAGCATTTAATTACTATGACCAAAAAATCTAAGTATAAGAATTCATTATTTAAATAGTTTTTTCGCTCATACCCTGCTAACTTAATCTTACGTTAGGAGAGTAATTAGTAACCAAAGCATTTAATATCTCATTAGTGCATTTAATTACTATTTAATTGCCTATGTATTTTTTATTCTACTGACTTTGCTCTTTCTACTTTAGTCCTTTTTCAGAAAATATTTGCAATTTATAAAATGCCCACTTACAATGTATAGGTATTGTGTTTATTTTTTAATACCTAATGACTACAAAACCCTAAGTTCATACACGATCTTCATTTATTTTTATTTTGTTATAAGACACTTTTAATAATACATGATTAAAATATTTTTTTATTTTTTCAGTTTACCCCCAAAAGCAGCAGTACGCGTATGCAGGATACGCTGTACCCCCTCCACAGGCTTATCCTGCTCCTTACTACACAACAGGCTCGACGTATGGTCCATACAATTATTAAAAAAAATCCCCTTAACAATGATTAAGTAATACTTTTATTAAATTTCTTCGGCTATTTGACAGACTGAGTCGTTTTCGTTAATACTCATGATCAGACAATTTGATTTAAAAACATACACCTACACAGTAAATTAATTTATAGATTTTTGGAGTAATTTTTTTTTTTTCAAATTTATGAGGTATTAATAGTGCAATTAAGACTATTATTAATTAACTAATTTTTAAGGAAATCCGGTCAGATTACACATAATATTTACATTGTCCCAAAATCGCCCCCCACCCCTCTTCTAGTATGTTGTACATAACAATTCATAAAATTAAAAAAAAGTGGTACTTTTGATATCACATAATCAATTAGGCAACAACAAAATCACTATTGTGTTATCCAGTAAAATTTATTTGCCATGGAAACTGAAAGCCAAAGGCCAAATAAAAATGTTCAATGAATTTGTTAGGTGAATAGAAAGTAATTGTATAAAATATTCATAATAAGTACTTAATTATACCTATCATAATTATTATTAATATAATTTAGCAATAACATCTACTGTATTATACATACATACATTCATACATTTAATAAT